>NC_141535.1:14671818-14826590 GCF_021556685.1 Rattus norvegicus
GAAGAACACAAATATATAGAGGAACTTTAATCCTGCAACATAGCTGCTCTGGGAAAGGATCATAGCAGACGACCTTCCTGGTCTCTGTGACCCAGATTAGAAGGACACACCTTTAGTCCCTCTGACTGAATACATGTTTACTCTTAATATATATATATTAATATATATTAATATATATAATTATATATATATACCTTTAATCCCAAACAATGAGCCTAAAGTTAATAGAATTCATGTTTGAAAGTGATATCTAATTGAGGGGCAGATAAAATCATAAATTAGAGAAAGATTTTGCAGAATGATTCAGAGATAGGATATGGACAACTTTCACAAGGACAGGAAAGAGAAGCTACTTAAAAGAATTAAACAATTGAGTCAGAAGTGGTAGGGGTTGTTCAGTGAATACAGCTCAGTCGAGTTCAGTTCTGTGGAATGCTGCTGAGTTCAGTTGAGTTCATGTTGTTCTATTCAGTGCTCGCAGACAGTGCAGTCAATATAGTTCAGTTCAATGAATTCAGAGGTAGTTTTTCCACACAGAGCAATACACTGAGAAGCCTTGAGAAGTCAGTTTGAATCATTTAGCTTGGAGAGGAGTTTGAATCAGAACAGCTGAGTTGCACCAGTCAACCAGACTTGAGAAAGTACTAGAAAGCAGTAAGGTTCTACGACAGTAACATCTGATGAATAAAACTTACATTTATAAATAAATCTATATCCGTCACCCAGAACAAAACTCAAGTTCAAGTGGATCAAGGACATCAAAATAAATCCAGATACACTAAACCTGGTAGAGGAGATAGTCGGAAATAACCCTCAACTTATTGACACAGGAGACAACTTTCACAACAGAGCAGCAATCATGTAGGCACTAAGACCAACAATAAATAAATGGGACTTAATGAAACTGAAAAACTTCTATGAAGCAAGTAGCAGTCTGTGGTTCCATTTTTCACTTCTTCCCTTTGGGTGTCTGGGCCAATACATAGTGAGCCGTAAAGACTGAAATGAAATCCAGAATGGGTGGGTGAGCAAGATTCTGGTGGTCAGTGGATGTCTACAGGGGTTGGGGTGTGTGTCTCTTCCAAAGATTTTAGTGTTACAGTTTTCTAGAAAATAGCTTTCTTAAACAATAGTCAAAGACATAGCTTATGCACATAAACGTTATTCAGGGTGAATCAAGTGTTCTCTGAATCGAAGTTCTTAGAGTGAAGTTTCATTGGCTGAAGTTTAGTATTCTGGGGATAGCTCATTTACATGGAGAGGCATTGCAGGAAGTTGGAATTACAATTTTCTAGTGATTATGTGACATTTCTCAGGTAGAAGATTGGGGATTGGGTTCCACAGATTGGGCAAAGAAGAAGCCTTGCTAAGAAAAAATCCTCCATTTTATACCAAGCTCAGGAAAGCTGTCTAGACATGGCAGACTACAAGCTTAGTAACCAAGTGCAACAGGAAACCACCATTAGGACAAAATAACAGCCTACACAATGGGACAAGGTCTTGACCAACCCCACATCTAACAGAGGGTTGATATCCAAAATACATAAAGAACTCAAAAAAGTAGGTATCAGCAAGCCATATAACTAAACAGAATGGTTATTTTGAAATTAGATCCTATTCATTATCTACTCTCAAGTACTAATTAGTATTTGTGCATATTAATATGTTTCTGACAAGTTAATTTAACCTGATACTCGGTTGAAAGTATACATAAAACCATAGGTAGGAAATCTAACTTCGTAAAGAGTAAATCTATTTTCTAAAAATACTTACAAATTACTTTAGAAAAACAAATATATGCATAAGAAGCATAGATTAAATATATAGAGATCAAATATTATGTATCTAGTTAATGAATACATATTAAACTTGTAAATGTAAGGTGTGAAGCAGGAAGCTTGGGGTACAGGAGCATTAAGACATTGTCCTTTCCATTCATTTATCTGGCCCTCTGGATCTCTCTTTTTTCTCATCCCACACCTTCCCCCATTTCTGTCTTCCTCCATCTTTCCACTCAACTTCCCCATCCCTCTGCCTCCAGGGAGGGTCTCTATAAGGGGAGGACCAGAAGGGGGCAGCATATGGGATGTAAATAAATAAATAAGTAAATAAATAAATAAATACATTCTTTTCAATTATTAAAACCATTTTATTTTATGATTATACTCTAATTAAATAATTTTCCTTTCTTTTTCCTACTGATACACCCTCCTACTCCCTTTTTCATATTTCTGGCCTCTGTATATAAAAAGACACAAGCTAACAGACTGGATACATAAATAGGATCCATCATTCTGCTTCCTAAAAGAAACATAAAGATAGATACTACCTTGAAACAAAGGTCTGGAAAAAGGTTTTCCAAGCAAATGGACCCAGGAAACAAGATGGAGTAGCTGTTCTCAGTTCTAATAAAATCGACTTTCAAGCAAAGGTAAGCAAAAGTGAAGGGAATGGCATTTCATACTCATCAAAGGAAAATACCACCAAGATGATATCTCAATTCTGAAAATCTGTCCTAAAAATGCAAGGGCACCCACATCCATAAAGAAACGTAACTAAAACACAAGTCGCACATTGAACCCCACAAATTAAGTAGAGGAATTCAAAATCCTACTCTTACAAATGGAAAGGTCATAAAAGCAAAAACTAAACAGAAAAACAATGAAACTAACAGAAGCTCTGAAACAAATGGACCTAACAGATACATACAGTATCTGTAGTCCACAAATAAAAGACTCTACTTCTCAAAATCTCATGAAACTGTCTCCAAAATTGACCACAAAATCAGCACAAAGTAAGCCTCAAAAGGTACAAGTAGGTTAAAATAAGACCTCTAATCTTATCAGACGACCATAGACTAAGGTTGGACTTCAACAACAGAAATAACAGAAAGCTCACATACTCATGGAAACGGAACAACACTCTATTCAATGATCACTTGGTCAGGGACAAAATACAAAAAATTAAAGATTATTTACAATTCAATGAATATGAAGATATAATATTTCCAAACTTATGGGACTCAATGAAAACAGTCCTAAGAGGAAAGTTCATAGCACTAAATGTATGCATAAAGAAATTGGACAGTTCTGGGGCTGGGGATTAGCTCAGTGGTAGAGCGCTTACCTAGGAAGCACAAGGCCCTGGGTTCGGTCCCCAGCTCCGAAAAAAAGAACCAAAAAATAAAAAAATAGAAAGAAATTGGACAGTTCTCATACAAGCAGCTTAACAGCATACCTAAAAGCTCTAGAAGAAAAAGAAGCAAAAACACACAGGAGGAAACAGTCAAACTCAGGTTGAAATCAGTTTAACCACATAGAAAGAGAACAGAACAAAGATTCAACTAAACCAAGAGCTGTTTAATTGAGAAAATCAAGAGGATAACAACAACAACAATAACAACAACAACAACAACAACAACAAACTTAGCCAAACTAACTATAAATTACAGACACAGCATCCAAATTAAACAAAATAAGAAATGAAAAGGGAAATATAACAACAGAAACAGGAAACTCAAAAAAGTCATAAGGTCTTACTTCAAAATTCTGTACTCCACAAAACTGGAAAATCTAAAATGGATGAGTTTCAGGACAGATACCATATACCAAAGTTAAATTAAGATCACTTAAACTATCTAAAGAGTCCCATAATACCTAAGGAAATAGAAGCAATCATTAAAATTCTCCTAACCAAAAAAAAGGCCACTTCAAAGATGAGCTAGCACCAATACTCCTCAAATATTCCACAAAATGCAGAAGGAACACTGCCAAATTCATTCTGTGAGGCCACAGTAACCTTGGTACCTAATCCCAACAAAGACCAAACAAAGAAAGAAAAGTTCAGGCCAATTTTATTAAAAAACATTGATGCAAAAATAATCAATAAAATACTAGCAAACCAAATCCAGGAATATATCAAAAACATGACCCATCATGATCAAGTAGGCTTCATCCTAGGGATGCAGGGATGGTTCATGATATGAAAACCCATCAACATGATCTATTACATAATCAAACTGAAAGAAAAAATCACATGCCCATCTCATTAGATACTGAAAACACCTTTGCTATGTAAAAAGTCTTGGAGAAATCAGGTATATAAGGCATATACCTTCACATAAAAAGCAACATACAACAAGCCAATATGCAACATCAAAGAAAAAGAGAGAAACTTAAAGAAATCACATTAAAATTGGGGACAAGATTTTGGGCTAAAATCCACTTATCAGTGAGTACCCAAGATACAACTCATAGACCACATGAAACTCAAGAAGAAGAAAAACAAAAGTGTGGCTGTTTCAGTACTTCTTAGAAGGGGGAGGAAATACAGAGACAATGTGTGTAGCAAAGACTAAAGGACAGGCCATCCTGAGACTGCCACATATGGGATCCATCCCACATGCAGTCACCAAACCCAGTCACTACTGGGGATGCTGAGAGGTGCATGCTGACAGGAGCCTAATATAGCTGTCTCTTGAGAGGTTCTGTCAGAGTCTGACAAATAGAGAAGCAGATGCTCGCAGCCAATCATTGCACTGAGAATAGGGTCCCTAATGGAATTAGAGAAAGGACCGTGGTAACTGAGGGGGTTTGCAACCCCACAGGAAGAACAACAATATCAACCAACCAGACACCCCAGAGCTCCTAGGGACAAAACTACCAACCAAAGAGTATACATGAAGAGACCCATGGCTCCCTCAGCAGAGGATGGGCCTTGTCAGTCATCAATGGTAGGAGAGGCCCTTGATCCTGCGAAGGCTTGATGTCCCAGTATAGACAAATGCCAGGACTGGCAGGTGGGAGGGAGTGAGTAGGTGGATGTCTGGGTGGGTGGGGGAGCACCCTGGAGGCAGAGGGTGGGGTGCTGGGATGGGGATTTTCTAGAGGGGAACCCAGGAAAGGGGATGATGACATTTGAAATTTAAGTAAAGAAAATATACAATAAAAGAAAAAAAATAAAATATGGGACAAGACCAGACTGCCCACTCTCTTCCTATCTATTCAATATAGTACTTGATATTCTAGATAGAACATTAAGAAAATCAAAGAAGATCAAGATATAAATTGGGAAGGAAGAAGTCAAGGTATCACTAGTAGTTGACGAGAAAATAGGATACAAGAGCAACCCCAAAATTTCTGCCAGAGAATTCCTACAGCTGGTAAACAACTTCAGCCATGTGGCTGGATACAAAATTAAGTCAATGAAATCAGTAGCCCTCCTTTTCATGAATGATAAACAGGCTGAGAAAGAAGTTAGGGAGACAGCACCCTTTACAATAGCTACAGTAATATAAAATATCTTGGCATAACTTCAACAAAGCAAATGAAAGACCTTTAAGGCTTTAAGTCTCTGAAGAAAGAAATTGATAAGATCAACAGTTCTCTTATGCTCATCAATTGATAGGATTAACACAGTGAAAATGGCCATCTTACTAAAACCGGTCTACAGACTCAATGCAATCCCCATGAAAACTCCAACACATTTTTTATAGATTATGAAGGAATAATTATCAACTTCATATAGAAAAGAAAAACAAACAAACAAACAACAAAACAGGACAACTAAAGCAACCCTGAAAAATAACTTATGGAGGAATCACTCTTCCTGACCTCAAGCTGTACTATAGAGCAATAGTGATAAAAAGTGCATGATATTGTTATGGGAAAAGTCAGGTTGATTAATTGCATTAAATAGAGGATATGAAAATAAACCTGCATACCTATGGATACTTGACAAAGAAGGCAAAACTATACAATAACAAAAAAGAAAGCATCTTCAATAAATGGTGCTGGCCTAACTGGCTGTTGGTATGTAGAAGAATACAAATAAATCCATATTTATCATCCTGCATGACATTCCTTTACGAGTGCATCAAGGACCTTAATATACAACTGGTTTCATTAAAACTCCTAGAAGAGAAAGTGGGAAATAGCCTGAAGAATGAGGGTATAGGAGAAAATTTTCTGAGCAGAACAATGGCTCAGGCTGTAAGATCAAAAACTGATAAATGTGAATGCATGACATTGAAAAGCTTCTGCAAGGCAAAGGATACTGTCAGTAGGACAAAAAGCAGACTACAGATTGGGAAAAGACCTTTACTAACTGTACGTTTGACCAAGGACAGATATCCAAAATATGACTGAGAATCACTTAAATGTTCAATACCCTTAGTCATCATGGAAACCCAAATCAAAATAAACATCCGAATATCTAAGATCAAAAACACAGGTGACTGTAGATTGTGGAGAAGATGTGGAGAAAGAGGAACACTCCTCCATTGCTGCTGGGATTGCAAGATAGAACAACCACTCCGGAAATCAATCAGCTTTCTCAGAAAGCTAAGGAATAGCTGTACCTCAATGGCAACTACACTGCTCTTGGGCATATACCCAAAAAGGTCTCCACCATACCACAAGGACACATGCTCTATCATGTTTAATACAGCTTTATTCATCATAGTCAGAAACTGGAGAGATCCCAGCTGTTCCTCAACTGAAGAATGACACACACAGAAACTGTGATTCATTTAATGGTACAATGGAATAAATATTTTTCAACTACTAAAAACAAGGGCATCATAAATTTTGCAGTAAAATGCATAGAACTAGACAATATCATCTTGAGTAAGGTAACCCAAATCCTAAAGGACATGCATGATACAAACTCACTGATAAGTGAATATTAGCCATAAAATACAGGATGCCAATGATGCACCCCACACACTCAAAGAAACTAAACCGGAAGGAATGCCTGAGAGAGGATTCTTGAATCTTCTATAGTCGTTGAAGGCACAGGGAGGAAGGGAAATGGGGCTGGATAGAAGGGATCAGAAGGAAAATGTGGTGAATTGGGTCAGGATCAGATGTGTGTAGAGACAGAAAAGAGGGCCAGAGGGCCAGAGGGCCAGAGGCCCAGGGAGTAGGAGAATGAGTTGAAATCTCTAGCACCCAGGGGTGATGTGTGGGCAGAATGTCTAAGAAGTCCCACAGACCTGGGATGGGGAGGTTTTCATGAATCAATGGGGTCAACTTTAGCTGAGATATCTAAGAGTAGGGATTGGATGTGGAACCTGAAGAGGCCACCTCCTATAATCGGACAGTACCCCCCAAGGAGGGATGTGGACACTAACCTACTCACAAAATTTTAACCCAAAATTTGTACTATCTAAAAGAAATGTAGAGACAATAATTGGAAGATACTGAAAGAATGGAGATACAACAACAGGATCAACTTGAGGCTCAACACATGGGCAAGCACCAATCCGTGACACTATGAATGATACTCTGTTATGCTTGCAGACAGGAGCCTAGCATAGCTGTCCTCTGAGTGACTCTACCCAGTGTCTGACTGAAACACATGCAGAGATCCTCAGACAAACATTGGATGGAGGTAGGGGACTCTTTGGAAGAGTTGAGAAAAATATTGACAGCCCTTGACTGGGACCAACAAAGTCAACTAACTTGGACTCTGTGAGCTCTCGGAAACTGGGACATGAACCGAAGACCATACACTGGCCTGACTGAAGCTCTGGAACATATGTAGCAGACATACAGCTGAATTGTCATGTGGATCCCCCAATAACTGCAGTGTGGGATGTTTATAAAGCTATTGCCTGACTGTGGAATCTATTTCCCCCAGGATTGTTTTGTCTGGCCTGAGTGGGAAAGGACGTGGCTAACTCTACAGAGAATTGATGTGCCAAGGTGAGGGGATACCAAAGGAGTGGACACCTTTTCAGAGGAGAAGGGGAGGAGGTATAGTGGGAGGGATTCTGGAAGGGCGACTAGGAGAGGGGGCAGTGTTTGGGAGGTAAATAAATAAATAAATAAATAAGAATGGAGACTGAATATCCTGTTTCAACAGGTACTTCCTCACCTACTTATGACGATTGATTGATTAATGCTAATTGCAGGTCCCTTTTGGAATCTAATGTATGAAAACATATTTTAACCAAAATGAGTGTATCATTGTAAAATTCTTAAAATCAGGGTAGTGACTAGTTGGATCTAGGAAGAACCATGAAGAAAGAGTAGGGAAATTGAAAGGAAATGGGGAAAACCTATTAATTGTATATAGTTTTCCTAGAACAAGTGCAGAGAAATCCATAATGTATGCTGGAATTACCTGATAGTTACTAAATGTCAATTGCTTAGTTTTCAAAAACTTAATGAACTCATCATCAGGTACTGTTTTCTATGATTAAAAAAAGTATAAATGCTGTGGAAATTCACAACTAGGACTAAAAGTTTTGAATATAAGCTTCAGCTTACACATGATAGACTTCCCACGAAAGTTCCTCTTTGTTATAGAATGTGAAATTCAGTGAGAAAACACAAATGACCCAGTGTAGTGATTTCTTTACCCTGATTTTCTAAAATGGAAGGTATCATGGAAAGTGTAAGGTACAAATATAAGACACACCAGGCGGAGGAAGAGGAAACACTGACCTGAGTCCCTGGTCAATGGTGACTTAGAAGTTTAAAGCTATGAGTGGTATTGTTGACTCAGGTACTTGTAAAATGACGGCATCTGTCAGTTGAGCATCAGCTCAGTTGTATGGCATCTACTTTCTGAAAATATTATTTTCTTACTCTTCACTCTAGTCCTCAAATTTCCTGCTTCACTTAATTTATTACTAAACTAAATATCAGATGAAATGAGTGTTTATTAAAGGCCTGCACTAAAACTAGATAAACTATTAGAACAAAAGAGAAAAAAATGTATTCCTAGATTTTGAACACGGTATTTGTAAATAGACTTGAAAAGTTCAACCAGAGAGGAATAAAGCAACATAAACAGATGGGGGAAAATAAAAGTGGGATTTAACCATGAAATATTCCAGTTACTAAACTGAAGAAAGCGTTAATAGCACTTCTCCTTTCATTTAAACAGCATGAATAAGACTCAGTCAACTATAAATTTTCATCCCTCAAGCTGTTTGTGAAGTCAAATAACCTGCGTCATGCAGGTGTTCTGTATATGAAATGCCAGAACAGATAATAGAAACCCCAAACACACCATATTGTGGTTAGAGACAATGCTAGCCCCAAAGACAGAAAAATACAAGCAGCTTTCTAGAGAGAAATATGTTTGTGCTTTAGTGCGACTTAAAGTAATTCAGTTTGTTTTAATCAGTTACACTCTTTATGCCATGGATTCCATATGTACACTAATTACATGAGGAGAATTTGCATGTCGTGCTGCAAGGAGAGAATTTATGAGCTCTTGGAGAAGATGTGGCTCTTACTCCAAGCATCCAAGTCAACCTGAGGTCATTGCAAATAAAATTTACTAAAGAAATCTTTGCAGAATAGCTGAAGGCTTGACTTGGCATGCTCATGTATACTGAACTCCAACAGAAGTTATGGGGAGTTAGAACTCTACAAATGCCAGCTGTTGGAAACAGGCTTCTTAGCATCTGTGCTAAAGAGGAAGAAAATGTTGATATGAGAAGAAAAATGGTCAAAAGTAAAGAAAATATCAGTGTTCACATGTGGTTTACTTAATGGACTATGGGCAAAGAAGTTGGCTATTTCACAAAAGTCAGGGAAAGGGAGATTCCACCTCACACCAGTCAGAACGGCTAAGATCAAAACTCAGGTGACAGCAGATGCTGGTGAGGATCTGGAGAAAGAGGAACACTCCTCCATTGTTGGTGGGATTGCAGACTGTTAAAACCATTCTGGAAATCAGTCTGGAGGTTCCTCAGAAAAATTGGACATTCTACTACCTGAGGATCCAGCTATACCAGTTCAGGGCATATACCCAAAAGATGCACCAACATATAAGAAGGACACATGTTCCACCATCTTCATAGAAGCCTTATTTATAATAGCCAAAAGTTGGAAGTAACCCAGATGTCCTTCAATAGATGAATGGATACAGAAAAAGTGGTACATTTATACAATGGAGTACTAATCAGCTATTAAAAACAATGACTTCATGAACTTCTTAGACAAATGAATGGAACTAGAAAATAAACTGAGCAAGGTAACCAAGTCATAAAAGAACACACATGATATGAACTTACTGATAAGTAGATATTAGCCTAAAAGCCTAAGAGCTCAGAATACCCAAGAAACAATTCACAGACTGCATGAAGCTCAAGAAGAAGGAAGACCAAAATGTAGATGCTTCAGTCCTTCTTAGAAAGGGGAACAAAATGCTCACAGGAAGAAATACAGTGACAAAGAGTAGAGCAGATACTGAAGGAAATGTCATCCAGAGACTGCCTCACCTGAGGATCCTTATGCAGCCACCAAACCCAGTAACTATTGTTGATGCCAAGAAGTGCTTGCTGACAGGAACCTGATATGGATGTCTCCTGAGAGGCTCTGCCAGAGCCTTACTGACACAGATGAGGATGCTTGCAGCTAAACATCCAACTAAACATGGGGACCCCCATGGAGGAGTTAGAGAAAGAACTGAAGGAACTTAAGGGATTTGCAATCCCCTAGGAAGAACAACAATATCAACCAGCCAGACCCCTAGAGCTGGGTCTGCAGTAGAGCATCCTTATAGAAGCAGGGGGCGGGGGAGAGGATAGAGGGTTTCTGGAGAGGAAACTGGGAAAGGGGCTAACATTTCAAAGGTAAATAAAGAAAATATAAAATAAAAAATAAATGCCTTGTAAAGACAAGATTTTTTAATGGCCAAATTTAAAGTTAAATAACAATGAGTCTGTTAGGAATTGTAATTGAGTAAGGGAGATGAAATTTTTCCCATCCTAAGGAAGCTCCATGTTTTACAATAAATAGATGTGGTTTTTCTATTCATGTAAATGAAGTGTGTAGATACTCGACAGGTATTATACTAACAGCTTCATAATTAATAAACTTTAGTCTTCTCCGTGATTAGTCATTCTGTGATTCTTAAGTCATTCTGTGATGTCAATGACTACTGGATCTCTTACATTAGTGTCTATGTTCTAAATAAGAAAGAAAGGGAAAACCTAAGGACCATCAAATAGAGCACCTGGGTTAAGTTTCCTTAATGAATCCCATGAAGCTTATTGGTCATAATCATCTCTGTGACATGCTAAGAAAAGGAACTCTAGCTATGCTTGGTTACAATTCATTTTGAAATAAAATTAGTGTCTCTTAATGTAGACAAATATTAATATTTGAAAAGTAGAAAACTACAAATTGTTCCAATGATCGGCCATATAGAGGGCCTAAAAGTAGCCTAACAGCTGGAGACCTTTGTACGATGATAGATGTGGTAATGAATGGGCTTTGAAGAACTATCAAGATTTGAGTAGGCTTGAGATAAAAACATGGCCCTTCAGAAAAGGAAAGCATGATGGACATATGCAATTAAGTTAAAAGTAGAGCTTCCACGGTGCTTGCTGTTTGGATATGATTGACCAATCTATGCACTCATGGAGAAAAGAGACTGTATCTGGGTTATTTTATTTCTAGAGTATAAAGTATAGCTTCTAAAACTAGGTGCTCAGTGAACTATGGTTAAGAATGATATTGTGACTGGAGCCAAAAACATACTGAATAAACAAAATGAGAATCTCTTTTAAATATTACAGGAGACAGTCACCATTTTATGAAGAATAGAATGGGATTTTGATGTTTTGGAGAGCTAAACTTCATAAAAAGTACCAGCGAACCTCATGGGAGATAGAGACAAATATCTATGCTTCTATCTCTGTATGTACATGTACATGTACATGTGTGTATGTGTATATGTGTGTATGTATCATATTTTACTGGATAAAATATTTTTATATTGCAAATTTATTTCAGTTTTTTTTCTGTCTGAGTTACAAGTAACTAAATTTTAAAAAAATATGTGTTTGAGGGGATTATAAACTCACATTTATTGGTTGGTGCTCCTCTGGATAAGAAAAGTGCAAAGGTAAGGCCATAGATAAAATCCAGTCAGAGGAAGCAAGACCTACAGCTAACCCTGCTCACAGAGATGGAGCTGTGAAAAGCAGTTCACAGATTAAAAATAAACTCATAAAGACTTGAAGAAATAATGCGTTAGAAATGTCTTTTTGAGGACCACCTGATGAACCAGCTATGTAGTTAGGTTAACAGTAGACAAAGCTAGGAAAGAGGAGGTCAAATGGGTTGAATGCAGAAGAGGTAGCAAGTATGCAAGGTCTGAGTGACTGCTGTGAGACAGGGTTTCTTGTGTGTTCAGTGCCCAGTGTATCACTAAAAGGAATAAAAGTGAAGAGCTGGGATTAATAATTTCTAAAATTATTTTTCATAAGCAAATGTTTTAGTAATTTAATAGTTTTGTTACATAACTTGTCAAATAATATATGTATTTTGTGGAACAGTGAGGCCATTTTTATTGTGA
Source organism: Rattus norvegicus (assembly GCF_021556685.1). NCBI lineage: Eukaryota > Metazoa > Chordata > Mammalia > Rodentia > Muridae > Rattus > Rattus norvegicus. The sequence continues at coordinate 14,684,143 of NC_141535.1, forward strand.
CTTCACAAAAGTAGAAAGTAGGAATTTGCTATGACTTTATTCCGAGTAAGATAAATTTAAGGTAAGTATTAAGCTGACAGTAGCTGTTCCAACAATATATGCCTCGAAATCTTATGGATTACCTGCTACATCATGTGACCTGTCATAAATTGATGGGCATAATTCTTATTGAAATAAGAAATGAGATGTCTCAAAAATTATCTAAAGGATTCTTTAGGCTTGGTTCAGAAATCTTAGTTGTATGAAAAGATTTTTGTAGTGGACATGAATTCATCTGTATAATTTGAGACTGCTATTTGTATTAATTACTGAAGTGTGGTTTTGAAAATTAGAGATTTTCCTAAACCTTTCTAGACCTCTGCCTATATTTTCTTTATAACACTAACATTTTACTATTTCTACTTACTATGACTCCTGCTTTTCATCTGTCAGGTTTGCAGGGGCCAGGTACTTGGGAGGTAAGAGGTAGAAATGGATTTTCTCTTATGCCTGCTGATATTTAACCCCAGGTTTGTCTGCAGTTCTTTGCGAACTTTGTTTCCCCCTCTTGCGTGAAGCAGTGGTGTGCTCATCCATTTCCCCCTCTTGCATGAAGCAGTGGTGTGCTCATCATGCATATATTTAGCGCCCGAATCTCTGCAACCAGTTTAGCTGCTTGTTATACTTTCCTTGACATTTCCCTGTATGCTTTTTGACATCTGCTTGCAAACTCCTGCAGCCTTTTCAATCCTGATATGCACTTGTTTCATCTGATGTTTTACCATTCTCCTTAGATATGCAGATATGTTGTTTCCCTCGAGTCTTCTTCCTACGGTCTTCTAGAAAGTCTGTTCTGAAGGCACAACAACATTGTTGCTTATTTATTTGTTTCTTTGATGGTTCATTGAATTTACTCACAAACACACACACACACACACACACACACACACACTCAGACGCACACACACAGCCTTATACCTTAGCATTTACAAAAGATGTCGCAGTCTTCCTGGGTTAGATTAAACGCCTCCAGTGAACTGTTTTAGGTTCAACGCACTTAGAAATAAACACAGCAAGAAAACGAGGTAATGTCTTGTATTTTAAAGAATGCAGTGTTTAAAACCAGCTTTCTCTGTTGCTCTGACAATATTCTTTGAAACTACAATTCTAAATGTATCACAAAAATGAGTATATACCAGAAATGATTTTATAAGTGCAAATAATTAACAACACAGATCCCATCTCTTCATAGTGTCACACTTTGTGTCAGCCATCACAGCTCTTGATCATCAGAGCTGCATTGTTTTTTCGACTAAAAAACTCTTATCTGTGTAAATTCCTGACACAGAACTGTACTTTCTTCAGATCTCTAAATTTTTTTTAAAAGGCAGAATCTTTTCTCCCTAGAAATATAACGCACACTTATAATGCAACTTATTTCTTGGGAAAAGATTTCAGCTGCTACGCATTCCATACAGCACCCATGATTTTAGGTAGCCAAGACACGCTTGTAGGTTCTAGAATCCTTTCCAATTATTGCTTCTAAGGTTCGTGAAGCTTTAGAAATCTGTACTGTATTTCTAATTTCTGAAACAAAGCTCTCTTGTTTCTAGGTTCTGATTTCAGAAGGCATTTGGATAGTAGTTAATTGGTAACAATCTGTCAGCGCTGAAGGGAAGCGGCACAGACACAGCTTCCATGAGTGCCGAGTGGTACTATGCCTCACACATGATGTTCAAGTCAGTAGCTTAACCTCCCCCAGGATTTTTCATGCAAGATACATTGCCATAACAGCATCTGAAGTATTTATATTACCCTGTATTTGGATTGAATCTGATGAGCAGCAACATATTTCTCCCAGTAATAGTAATTGAAAAATTAGCTCTAAATGTGATCCTGCCCCTGCCTAAGTCACTAATAATATCTAACATAAATTTAATATTTTTTGAATATCAGGCATTGGATTATAAAAGTCATCTAAATATGTAAAGGATTAAAATACAGTAATTGATCCACCTTTTAAAAACATTATTTTATCATCACGATAATAAAATTGTCTTTAATGAATTAAATAACATTTGTCTTACAGTATTCTAAAAAAATTAAAAAAGAAAAACAAAAAATGTAGCCGTCTAGAAATATTGACTCCTCCCTGACTCTTTAAATGCTGAGCTAAGTATATGAGTTATTGAGGTGAAATAAGTTGCTTTCAGCAGTTGTTAATATATCATTAATAATCATACATGCAATAAATAACAACATATGAGTTATTTCCTAAGAGATATATGACTGCAAATTGCAGTAACAAATCACAGCGTGTATAAAGAGTGCTCATTACTCTCCTGTGTACAGAAGCTCTTTTAACAACTGTATTCTTTATGGTGAAGCTCACCCTAATTAGCCTTGCAGATTCCTTTGGGAATGTGTGCAGAATATTTGACATTGTGATGATCAAGCTACAGTGGGGGAGGAGTATACCATTTCTTCACCAAGAAAGCTCCAGGCCACAAGCCTGGCTTCCTATTCAGTCACTTGTTTTAATATATGCATTGTGGTGAAAGTAAATAGCCTTTTCAAACAAGTAGATAATAAGGGTGTTTGGAATTAAATGACTAATTAAATCAATATTAAACATGTAAGCTAGACAGCAAAGTGAACTAAATTTTTTCTCAACAGTCTCTCAATATATATATATATATATATATATATATATATATATATATATATACATAGATATATGTGTGTGTATGTGTGTGTGCATGTGTGTGTGTGTGCATGTGTGTGTGTGTGCATTTTTGTGTGTATTTGAATACTGAGATTCGTACCCGCAAATGTAAGAATAATATAATTTTTAGAGTCTACAGTGTTTGAAAGCAAAGCGGACTCTATGTTTTTTTAAAGAAAAACCAAGGTTGAAACACATAAAAAGCAGCATATTTTCCATGTCAATGAAACATTATATGTGGATTCTGCTGCTCTGTTAGCATATAGCTTGTTACTAAATCAGACCTTTCCTGCAGTGAAAAAAATTGCATCTTTTCGTTGTAATCCTTGACAGCTTAAAGTTTAATGGAAGCAAGAGTTTTTTTAAAGGTATATAATGGGTTGACACCATGGAAGGCTGCTGAGAGCTCACAGACTCAGAAATAGCATGCACTGAGAGCAAGCACTTGCTGCTTTTAAAAAATAATAATCTCCTACTGTTGATAGACAAAGCAAACAAAGGAAACAACCTTTTGTTTTCTTAAAGTAAGCTGTTTGACTCATCCCAATTGAGCAATGCTTTTCTGTCACGATAAATGTTCAAATGGAAGATCTGTTCAAAAGAATAAGGTGATATGGGACTTAATAAAAAGAAAAATGGCCATCTACAAAAAGTAAATGTATTGAGCTTTTGAAGCAGCAAGGTAAGAACTCAGTGAATGGAGCACATTCTCAGTGAGAGAAGAAGAGGCCGCATGACCAGTGCGGGCCACTTGTCATCCAGTGGCTACCATTCGATTTGTAGATAACGGAAAACCATCTCGCAATGACATGTGTTCAGAGTGTCCTGAGGTTATGCAGAGATTTACACCCTTAGCCAATGTTCATGGAATCCTGGGCAACTGCCACCAGGATTTATCCAGGAACGAACACTAAGCTGTTTATCTGGGTTTGCTTTTACAGGTTTGGGATCGTTCATTGATAAATACCAAAAACGATGGTGTGGGATTTTAAATATAACATTAAGGCAACTTCATTAAATTGAAAGCAGAAACAAAACAAAACAAAAACAAACAAACAAACAAACCAACCCCAATAGCCCGGAAAGTGAAGCACCTCTAAAAATATAGCAAAGATTGAGCAAAAGAGGACAATAGATCATTGAGGAGCTAGGAAAGGTAGTTCAAGATAGAAAATGTCATGTTTTCCCTTCCCCTAGGATTCCCTCCCTCCAAATCAACCAGATTAGGGAAGTGGAGAAGGACTACAAGCAAATGGCACAGTCCAGAGAAAGGAGAGCATGAAAATAAAGGAGTGCCTGCTCTTTAACAATCTGGACAATACTAACAAGATTATTTAAAATTATATAGATTAACAGCAATCCCCATCAAGATTCCAACACAATAATTCAGACATGTAAAGAGCAATTCTCAACTTCATATGGAAAGAGAAAAAAAACGCAGGACAGTGAAAACCATTCTCAACAGAAAAAGAACTTCTATAAGAATCGCGATCCCTGACCTCAAGCTGTACCATAGAGCAATAGTGATAAAATCCTCATGGTATTAGTACAAAGACAGACAAGTCAAACAGTGGAATAGAATTGAAGACCTAGAAATAAAACTACAAACCCATGAACACTTGATCTTTGACAAAGAAGCCAAAAAAACATACAGTGGGATACAGAAAAACCTTTAACAAATGGTGTTGGTCTAATTGGTGGTCTGCATGTAGAAGAATGCAAATTCATCCATATCAAAGCTCATTTCCAAGTGGACAAGGGCCTCCACATAAAACCAGATACACTGAATCGAATAGAAGAGAAAATGGGAAAGAGCCTCAAACACATTGGCACAGGGGGAAATTTTCCTGAACAGAACACCAATGGCTCAGGCTCTAAGATCAACAATCGACAAGTGGGTCCTCATGAACTGCAAAGAATCTATAAGGCAAAACACCATCAATTGGACAAAACAGAAACCTACAGATTGAGAAAAGATCTTCACTGGCCCTATATTAGTTAGAGGGCTAATAGTCAAAATATATAAAGAACTCAAGAATTCTGACTCCAAAAACCAAATAACCTAATTTAAAAATGGAATATAGAGCTAAACAGAATTTTCAACAAAGGAATCTCGAATGATTGAGAAGCACTTCAAAAAATGTTCAACATTCTTAGTAATCAGAGAAATGCAAATCAAAACGACCCTGGGATTCCACCTCACAGCAAATATAATGGCTAAGATCAAAAACTCAAGTAACAGTATATGCTGGAGAGAGGATGTGGAGAAAAAGGAACACTATTCTATAGTTGGTGGGATTGAAAACTTGCATGACCACTCTGTTAATCAATCTAGTTTTCCTCAGTAAATTGGAATAGCTCTATCTGAAGACCCAGCTGGGCATATTACCAAAAGGTGCTCCACCATACTACAAGGACAGTTGCTCCACTATGTTCATAGAAGCCTTATTCATAATAGCCAGAAGCTGGAAGCAACCCGGATAGATGTCTCTCAAACTAAGAATCGATACAGAAAATGTGGTTCATTTACACCATGGAATATTATCTGGATATAAAAATGAGGACATCGTGAATTTTGCAAGCAAATGGATGGAACTAGATATCTTCCTGAGTGAGGTAACTCAGACCCAATAGGACATGCATGTAATGTACTCATAGATGAATGGATATTAGCCAAAAAGTACAGAATACCCAGGATACAGCCCACAGATCATATCAAATTTAACAAGAAAAAGGGCCAAGTGAGAGTGCTTCAATGCCACTTAGAAGAAGGGACAAAATAATCTGGGGAGGAAGAGGGAGGGAGGGACCTGGGTAAAAGACAGAAGTGGAGGGGATTAAACATGGAGGGGGGCAAGAAACAACACCAGAAGGTCAGGGGAATGAGTGGAAATATGCAGCTTTAGGATGGGGGTCTGTGCAGTCTCTATAGTCCCAGGGAACTGGGGTGTGAGTGCCTCCCCAGACTCAATGGAGATGGCCTTAATTAAAATGCCTAACAGTGAGGAAATGGAACCATGAAATCTGAAGAAACCACCTCTAGTATAGACAAGGTCCCCAGTGGAGATATTGGGTCACCTATACATCTTCAAAATTTTGGACCCAAATTCATTAGCTGTCTATAAGAAATGAAGGGACAAGAATCTAATAGAAGAGAAAGTTGGAAAGAGCCTTGAACTCATTGACATAGGGGGAAATTTTCTAAAAAGAACTCACTGGCTCAGGCTCTAAGATTAAGACTTGATAAATGCGACCTCAAGAAACTGAAAAGCTTCTGTAAGGCAAAGGAAATAGTCAATAGGACAAATAGGCAAACTACAGATTTGGAAAAAACTTCACTAACCCCACATCCAATAGAGGGTGACTATCCAAAATACAGAAGGAATTCAAGAAGCTAACCTCCAAAAAAACAAACAACCCAATCAAAAAATGGGGTATAGAACTAAACAGATAATTCACAACACAGCAATCTCAAATGGCAGAGAAGCACTTAAAGAGATGTTCTAAGTACTTAATCATCAGGGAAATGCAAATCAAAATGACCCTGAGATTCCACCTTATAAAAATCAGAATGGCTAAGATCAAAAACTCATGTGACAGCAGATGCTGTCCGGGATATGGAGAAAAAGGAACACTCCCCTATTACTGGTGGGATTGAAAACTGATATAATCACTCTGGAAATCAATCTGGAGTTTCCTCAAAAAATCGGAAATAGCTCTACCTGAAAAACCAATTATACCACTACTGGGCATAAAACCAAAAGATGTCCCAACATGCCACAGGGGCATGTGTTCTACTGTGTTTACAGCAACCTTACTTGTGATAGCCAGAAGCTGGAAACAACCCATATGTCCCACAACTGAAGAATGGATATGGAAAATGTTGTTTATTTACACAACGAAATACTACTCAGCTATTATGAACAAGGAATTTTGAAGGCAAATGGGTGGGACCAGAAAATATCCTGCCCCTTTCTTTGTTTGAATTCCCGCACTTAAGTTATCACATGACGGAGACACCGCCGGAACCTGAAGGAACAGACCCGATAAACAGTTCTCTGTACCCAAATCCCGTGGGAGGGAGAGCTAAACCTTCAGAGAGGCAGACACGCCTGGGAAACCAGAAGAGACTGCACTCTGCACACATCTCGGACGCCAGAGGAAAACACCAAATGCCATCTGGAGCCCTGGTGCACTGAAGCTCCCTAAAACGGCGGTGCAGATCTTCCTGGTTGCTGCCGCCGCAGAGAGCTCATGGGCAGCACCCCGGGAGCAAACTTGAGCCTCGGGACCACAGGTAAGACCAACTTTTCTGCTGCAAGTAACCTGCCTGGTGAACTTGGGACACACAGAGGCAGAATTCCTCTAGGACCGGGCACTTCCTGTGTTTACTGGGAGTCCCACACCCGCGGATCCCGGCCCGCAGCAGCTCTCTGCTCCCAGACCCTGTGGGAGAGAGACCTCACCGCCTGGTCAGGTGGGCACTCCTGAGGCTGCACAGCGGAAGAGACCACCAACACTGCCCACCCCTGCCCACATCCCTGGCCCAAGAGGAAACTGTATAAGGCCTCTGGGTTCCCGTGGGGGAGGGCCCAGGAGCGGCAGGACCCCTGTGCCTGAGACACTGCCGGAACCTGAAGGAACAGACCGGAAAAACAGTTCTCTGCACCCAAATCCAGTGGGAGGGAGAACTAAACCTTCAGTGAGGCAGACACGCCTGGGAAACCAGAAGGAACTGCACTCTGCACACATCTCGGACGCCAGAGGAAAACACCAAATGCCATCTGGAACCCTGGTGCACTGAAGCTCCCTGAAAGGGCGGCGCAGATCTTCCTAGTTGCTGCCGCCACAGAGAGCTCCAGGGCAGCACCCCATGAGCGAACTTGAGCCTCGGGACCACAGGTAAGACCAACATGTCTGCTGCAAGTGACCTGCCTGGTGAACTCAAGACACAGGCCCACAGGAACAGCTGAAGACCTGTAGAGAGGAAAAACTAGACGCCCGAAAGCAGAACACTCTGTCTCCATAACTGGCTGAAAGAAAACAGGAAAACAGGTCTACAGCACTCCTGACACACAGGCTTATAGGACAGTCTAGCCACTGTCAGAAATAGCAGAACAAAGTGACACTAGAGATAATCTGATGGCGAGAGGCAAGCATAGGAACCCAAGCATGAGAAACCAAGACTACATGGCACCATCTGAGCCAAATTCTTCCATCAAAACAAACATGGAATACTCAAACACACCAGAAAAGCAAGATCTAGTTTCAAAATCATATTTGATCATGATGCTGGAGGACTTCAAGAAAGACATGAAGAACTCCCTTAGAGAACAAGTAGAAGCCTACAGAGAGGAATCGCAAAAATCCCTGAAAGAATTCCAGGATTCATAAAAAAACAAGTAGAAGCCCATAGAGAGGAATCACAAAAATCCCTGAAAGAATTCCAGGAAATCATAAATAAACAAGTAGAAGCCCATGGAGAGGAGTCACAAAAATCCCTGAAAGAATTCCAGGAAAACACAATCAAACAGTTGAAGGAATTAAAAATGGAAATAGAAGCAATCAAGAAAGAACACATGGAAACAACCCTGGATATTGAAAACCAAAAGAAGAGACAAGGAGCTGTAGATACGAGCTTCACCAACAGAATACAAGAGATGGAAGAGAGAATCTCAGGAGCAGAAGATTCCATAGAAATCATTGACTCAACTGTCAAAGATAATGTAAAGCAGAAAAAGCTAATGGTCCAAAACATACAGGAAATCCAGGACTCAATGAGAAGATCAAACCTAAGGATAATAGGTATAGAAGAGAGTGAAGACTCCCAGCTCAAAGAACCAGTAAATATCTTCAACAAAATCATAGAAGAAAACTTCCCTAACCTAAAAAAAAGAGATACCCATAGGCATACAAGAAGCCTACAGAACTCCAAATAGATTGGACCAGAAAAGAAACACCTCCTGTCACATAATAGTCAAAACACAAAACACACAAAATAAAGAAAGAATATTAAAAGAAGTAAGGGAAAATGGTCAAGTAACATATAAAGGCAGACCTATCAGAATCACACAAGACTTTTCGCCAGAAACTATGAAGGCCAGAAGATCCTGGACTGATGTCATATAGACCCTAAGAGAACACAAATGCCAGCCCAGGTTACTGTATCCTGCAAAACTCTCAATTAACATAGATGGAGAAACCAAGATATTCCATGACAAAACCAAATTTACACAATATCTTTCTACAAATCCAGCACTACAAAGGATAATAAATGGTAAAGCCCAACATGAGGAGGCAAGCTATACCCTATAACAAGCCAAAAACTAATCGTCTTGGCAACAAAACAAAGAGAAGAAAAGCACACAAACATAACCTCACATCCAAATATGAATATAACAGGAAGCAATAATCACTATTCCTTAATAACTCTCAACATCAATGGCCTCAACTCCCCAATAAAAAGACATAGATTAACAGACTGGATACGCAACGAGGACCCTGCATTCTGCTGCCTACAGGAAACACACCTCAGAGACAAAGGCAGACACTACCTCAGAGTGAAAGGCTGGAAAACAACTTTCCAAGCAAATGGTCAGAAGAAGCAAGCTGGAGTAGCCATTCTAATATCAAATAAAATCAATTTTCAACTAAAAGTCATCAAAAAAGATAAGGAAGGACACTTCATATTCATCAAAGGAAAAATCCACCAAGATGAACTCTCAATCCTAAATATCTATGCCCCAAATACAAGGGCACCTACATACGTAAAAGAAACCTTACTAAAGCTCAAAACACACATTGCACCTCACACAATAATAGTAGGAGATTTCAACACCCCACTCTCATCAATGGACAGATCATGGAAACTGAAATTAAACAGAGACATAGACAGACTAAGAGAAGTCATGAGCCAAATGGACTTAACGGATATTTATAGAACATTCTATCCTAAAGCAAAAGGATATACCTTCTTCTCAGCTCCTCATGGTACTTTCTCCAAAATTGACCATATAATTGGTCAAAAAACGGGCCTCAACAGGTACAGAAAGATAGAAATAATCCCATGCGTGCTATCGGACCACCACGGCCTAAAACTGGTCTTCAATAACAATAAGGGAAGAATGCCCACATATACGTGGAAACTGAAAAATGCTCTACTCAATGATAACCTGGTCAAGGAAGAAATAAAGAAAGAAATTAAAGACTTTTTAGAATTTAATGAAAATGAAGGTACAACATACCCAAACCTATGGGACACAATGAAAGCTGTGCTAAGAGGAAAATTCATAGCGCTGAGTGCCTGCAGAAAGAAACAGGAGAGAGCATATATCAGCAGCTTGACAGCACACCTAAAAGCTCTAGAACAAAAAGAGGCAAATACACCCAGGAGGAGTAGAAGGCAGGAAATAATCAAACTCAGAGCTGAAATTAACCAAGTAGAAACAAAAAGGACCATAGAAAGAATCAACAGAACCAAAAGTTGGTTCTTTGAGAAAATCAACAAGATAGATAAACCCTTAGCCAGACTAACGAGAGGACACAGAGAGTGTGTCCAAATTAACAAAATCAGAAATGAAAAGGGAGACATAACTACAGATTCAGAGGAAATTCAAAAAAATCATCAGATCTTACCATAAAAGCCTATATTCAACAAAACTTGAAAATGTGCAGGAAATGGACAATTTCCTAGACAGATACCAGCTACCGAAGTTAAATCAGGAACAGATAAACCAGTTAAACAACCCCATAACTACTAAGGAAATAGAAGCAGTCATTAAAGGTCTCCCAACCAAAAAGAGCCCAGGTCCAGACAGGTTAGGTGCAGAATTCTATCAGACCTTCATAGAAGACCTCATACCAATATTATCCAAACTATTCCACAAAATTGAAACAGATGAAGCACTACCGAATTCCTTCTATGAAGCCACAATTACTCTTCTACCTAAACCACACAAAGACCCAACAAAGAAAGAGAACTTCAGACCAATTTCCCTTATGAATATCGACGCAAAAATACTCAATAAAATTCTAGCAAACCGAATCCAAAAGCACATCAAAACAGTCATCCACCATGATCAAGTAGGCTTCATCCCAGGCGTGCAGGGATGGTTTAATATATGGAAAACCATCAACGTGATCCCTTATATAAACAAACTGAAAGAACAAAACCACATGATCATTTCATTAGATGCTGAGAAACATTTGACAAAATTCAACACCCCTTCATGATAAAAGTCCTGGAAAGAATAGGAAGTCAAGGCCCATACCTAAACATAGTAAAAGCCATATACAGCAAACCAGTTGCTAACATTAAACTAAATGGAGAGAAACTTGAAGCAATCCCACTAAAATCAGGGACTAGACAAGGCTGCCCACTCTCTCCCTACTTATTCAATATAGTTCTTGAAGTTCTAGCCAGAGCAATCAGACAGCAAAAGGAGGTCAAGGGGATACAGATCAGAAAAGAAGAAGTCAAAATATCACTATTTGCAGATGATATGATAGTATATTTAAGTGATCCAAAAGTTCCACCAGAGAACTACTAAAGCTGATAAACAACTTCAGCAAAGTGGCTGGGTATAAAATTAACTCAAATAAATCAGTAGCCTTCTTCTACACAAAAGAGAAACAAGCCGAGAAAGAAATTAGGGAAACGACACCCTTCATAATAGTCCCAAATAATATAAAGTACCTCGGTGTGACTTTAATCAAGCAAGTAAAAGATTTGTACAATAAGAACTTCAAGACACTGAAGAAAGAAATTGAAGAAGACCTCAGAAGATGGAAAGATCTCCCATGCTCATGGATTGGCAGGATTAATATAGTAAAAATGGCCATTTTACCAAAAGCGAACTACAGATTCAATGCAATCCCCATCAAAATACCAATCCAATTCTTCAAAGAGTTAGACAGAACAATTTGCAAATTCATCTGGAATAACAAAAAACCCAGGATACCTAAAACTATCCTCAACAATAAAAGGACTTCAGAGGGAATCACTATCCCTGAACTCAAGCAGTATTACAGAGCAATTGTGATAAAAACTGCATGGTATTGGTACAGAGACAGACAGATAGACCAATGGAATAGAATTGAAGACCCAGAAATGAACCCACACACCTATGGTCACTTGATTTTTGACAAAGGAGCCAAAACCATCCAATGGAAAAAAGATAGCATTTTCAGCAAATGGTGGTGGTTCACCTGGAGGTCAACATGTAGAAGAATGCAGATCGATCCATGCTTATCACCCTGTACAAAGCTTAAGTCCAAGTGGATCAAGGACCTCCACATCAAACCAGACACAATCAAACTAACAGAAAAAAAAACTAGGGAAGCATCTGGAACACATGGGCACTGGAAAAAATTTCCTGAACAAAACACCAATGGCTTATGCTCTAAGATCAAGAACCGACAAATGGGATCTCATAAAACTGCAAAGCTTCTGTAAGGCAAAGGACACTGTGGTTAGGACAAAACGGCAACCAACAGATTGGGAAAAGATTTTTACCAATCCTACAACAGATAGAGGCCTTATATCCAAAATATACAAAGGACTCAAGAAGTTAGACCGCAGGGAGACAAATAACCCTATTAAAAAATGGAGTTCAGAGCTAAACAAAGAATTCACAGCTGAGGAATGCCGAATGGCTGAGAAACACCTAAAGAAATGTTCAACATCTTTAGTCATAAGGGAAATGCAAATGAAAACAACCCTGAGATTTCACCTCACACCACTGAGAATGGCTAAGATCAAAAACTCAGGTGACAGCAAATGCTGGCAAGGATGCGGAGAAAGAGGAACACTCCTCCATTGTTGGTGGGATTGCAGACTGGTACAACCATTTTGGAAATCAGTCTGGAGGTTCCTCAGAAAATTGGACATTGAACTGCCTGAGGATCCAGCTATACCTCTCTTGGGCATATACCCAAAGGATGCCCCAACATATAAAAAAGACACGTGCTCCACTATGTTCATAGCAGCCTTATTTATAATAGCCAAAAGGTGGAAAGAACCCAGATGCCCTTCAATAGAGGAATGGATACAGAAAATGTGGTACATCTACACAATGGAATATTACTCAGCTATCAAAAACAATGACTTTATGAAATTCGTGGGCATATGGTTGGAACTGGAAAATATCATCCTGAGTGAGCTAACCCAATCACAGAAAGACATACGTGGTATGCACTTATTGATAAGTGGCTATTAGCCCAAATGCTTAAATTACCCTAGATGCCTAGAAGAAATGAAACTCAAGATGGATGATCAAAATGTGAATGCTTCTCTCCTTCTTTAAAAGGGGAACAAGTATACCCTGGGCAGGGAAGAGAGAGGCAAAGATTAAAACAGAGACTGAAGGAACAACCATTCAGAGCCTGCCCCACATGTGTCCCATACATATACAGCCACCCAATTAGACAAGATGGATGAAGCAAAGAAGTGCAGACTGACAGGAGCCGGATGTAGATTGCTCCTGAGAGACACAGCCAGAATACAGCAAATACAGAGGCGAATGCCAGCAGCAAACCACTGAACTGAGAATAGGACCCCCGTTGAAGGAATCAGAGAAAGAACTGGAAGAGTTTGAAGGGGCTCGAGACCCCATATGTACAACAATGCCAAGCAACCAGAGCTTCCAGGGACTAAGCCACTACCCAAAGACTATACATGGACTGACCCTGGACTCTGACCCCATAGGTAGCAATGAATATCCTAGTAAGAGCACCAGTGGAAGGGAAAGCCCTGGGTCCTGCTAAGACTGAACCCCCAGTGAACTAGTCTGTTGCGGGGAGGGCGGCAATGGGGGGAGGATGGGGAGGGGAACACCCATAAGGAAGGGGAGGGGGCGGCGGATGTTTGCCCGGAAACCGGGAAAGGGAATAACACTCGAAATGTATATAAGAAATACTCAAGTTAATAAAAAAAAAAAAGATATCACATGACTTAACATGGCGCTGGCCTCCTCCTACTTAGAAAATAAAAACTTTCTCTCAACTCTCAAAAAAAAGAAAAAAAGAAAAAAAAAAGAAAATATCATCCTGAGTGTGTTAACTCAGACACAAAGGGACATGCATGGTAAGTATTCACTAGTAAATGGATATTAGCCAAAATAATACAGAATACCCAGGATACAATCCACAGAACTCAGGTAGGTTAACAAGCTGAAGGACTCCAGTGATGACACTTCAATCCCGCTTGGGAGGGAGAAGAAAGAATTCACAGGATAGGGAGGGAGGGACTTGCGTGGGAGAGGGGACAGTGAGGGGAAAAGGGGAACATGATCATGTATTTAGGGGGAATAGGACTAAAGCCCTGAAGGCCAGCAGAATGAATGGGAACAGGCGGTCTCGGGTTGAGGGGGGGTCCCTCTAGAATGGGAGGTGAGAGACACTCAGGACTCAAAGGGAGGGACCCTAGATGGAAGGCCTTTCAGTGGGGAGAGGGAACTTGTAGAGTCCATCGCCAGTAGAAAGACATGGCATCAAATGGTGGGACGGGTTTGCCATCCCACAGTGAAAATCTCTGACCCAGAATTGTTCCTGTCTAAAAGAACTGCAGGAACAAAAATGGAGAAGAGACTGAGGGAAAGGAGGTTCAGTAATAGGCCCAAATTGGGATCCAGCTCAAGGGAAGGCCCTAAGGCCTGACACTATTACTAATGCTTTGGTGTGCTTGCAGACAGGAGCCTAGCATGGCTGCCCTCAATGAGGCCCAACAAGCGGCTGAAAGAGTCAGATGCAGACACTTACCCTCAAGCATTGAACTGAAGTCAGGGACCTCTGTGGTGGAATTACAGAAAGGGTGGAAGAAGCTGAGGACAAATATAGACATCACTTAAAATAAGGGATTAGAGTTTCTCACATTTTGGTATCAGAGCCTTAGAATTAATCCTTCAAACTGTACAATGGCACACATAGAAAGATGGCCCACAGATATACAAGGAGATACAGTAGATAAATGGATGAATGGCAAATGTGTGCTAGATTTTAAAACTAATTAGCAACTTACTTAGTCACATTAAGTTTGTTTCTAGGGTCTCCAATTTACATATTTTCTTAGAAAAGTAATTATTGTTTCAGTTTAATTTCTATATTATATAAATATATAATTATGTATTTATATATTTTGTTATACTTTGCTCCAGATTGCAATTTGTTATTTTATTGTGTGACAAAATTTATAATCAGAGAATTCCAATAAGATTAAATAGATTTTAATGTTTCTTTGGGGATGAATTTTTAATGCCAGTGCTATGGTTTAGTGATTACTCTCTATGGGTTACTTTAGACTGTACTCATAATAAGAAAATTTACAATATAATTAGTCATATAATTAAAAATGGACTAGAAAATGCTAATCAAATAAGTAGCATTTGTAATAAAAGGTAATGTTCAGCTATGAGTGCTTTTATGCATGTATTTTAAATATTTTCAAAACCCTTCAGTAAACTAACTTAACAAATATTTACTGGGTATTTATTATGAGTCAAATAGTGTTAAGAATTTGTTATAGGTACTTATGAATTTGATTTTGACGACTAAACATAATTGTCAAAATTATATCATGTTTTTACTTGTTTTAGTGTAATCAATAAAAAAGAAATAAAACATAATGAAGTTTTAATATTTTAATTTTGACACCAATTTTTAAAATGTAAATATATATGTTGCTATATTTTAGTAGACTTTGTTAAGTCTCTAATTTTTTTTATTTATTTCATAAATGTTTATCTGAATATTTAATGATAAAGTCATGCATTTAAAATACAGTTCAATATCTCTTAAAATAGCCACAAAAATAAAATGATTGTTTAGATGATCACTGGACTACTTAAATTTACACTGTGAAAAAGTGAGGTGATCCATGAAAGATTACGGAGCCCTGCAGCTCTTTCTTTTTCTTTTTTTTTTTTTTCTTTTTTTCGGAGCTGGGGACCGAACCCAGGGCCTTTTGCAGCTCTTGAAGAACTAAGCAATGAGCGTGATCAAACGGATTTCTAAGATAAATAGCTTTTAGTCCAATAGGTATTAATCATACATTTAGGCTGAAACACTAGATGGTGGAAAATAGGCGGTACTTCAAGAGCCTAGAACACTAGTAATAAAGATTACTATAAGTTCTTACGGAGGGTTCTTAAAACTCTAGTACACTGAGAGATGCGTGTTGTTACAAATAGCAACAAAGATGATTTCCATGATTGTCAGAACACCTTGGAGAAAGGAAGCAAGTAGACATAACTGCACATCTTCAATCCAGAGCAAGTGTTGGCCTTCATACTGGAGTCTTTCCACTGAGATCTCTGGTCCGATCAGGTGTGCGGGTTCAGGTGAAAGGGAGAGCAGGGAAAGAGAATCACTTCCATAACCTCTGCTGCCGCCACTACAGTTGCTCCAAGACTCCTGAGCCAGCAGGAGGCAGGCTAGCCAGCAAGGGGTGCAGGGGAGCTTCTGACAGCGATTTCAGGAGAACCGATTTCTTCCCCAAGCAGCAGTATTGCAGCTCTTACAACAGAAGCTCTCAGACAGTAACTCTCGCATACATTTAATCCTTCTGGTATACATACACATACAGTTTTGGGGTGGATCACAGTCTGACAGCAAGTAATTCTTATTGGCTCGACCCGAGAGATTGGGAATATTTCATCTACATGTGGGAGAGCATGGTCCTGAGGACTGATGGCCACAAGCTTCTTTATAAAGGACTGTGAGGGAGGGGTCTATAGCTATTATGGTTACATGAGAGGGGCCTGGGCTCCTGGAGTTTAGGGAAACTGTCTCTTAGAGTCAGTGGGCTTTCAACCTTATCTCAACCGGGAACAAGGATAGTTTTCATAGTCTGCCACCCCACAAGCAAGAACTTGAAGTTTGTAATAGGGACCCATTGATGGGAAGAAATGGATCAGAACTTGAAGATGATTGACCAGGAAGCAACTAGAGATACTGCAACCTGAATAAGTCCTGAAAATTCATGAAGAGATCAATCAACCAAGTCTCACTGTAGAAAGACTAATATAAAGAGGAATAGAAGTGAGATGAGGTGTTTTAGTTAAATATATAGAATATTGTCTGAGTTATCATATTTAACTTTCACAGATACTTCATGTAACAAGCATGCTATTGTTTCTGTTCTGCTAATGCTGAGATCTAAAGTTTTCTAAATAATTTATTTTTTATGTGCATCGACGTTTCTCCTGCTTGCTTGTCTGTGTGAGGGTGTCAGATATTGGAGTTACAGACAACTGTGAGCTGCTCTGTGGATGTTGGAAATTGAACCCAAGTCCTCTGGAAGAGTAGTCAGTGCTCTTAACCACTGAGCCAAATCTCTAACCCCTTTAAGCAAGACCAGATAGAATCTATAACAGCTATTACAAAGTAACATACTAATAGAAATATTCATTCTCTTAGGACCACTCATGAAATAATTAAGAAAATAATGTGAACGAACAATTTCCCAAAATGGTAAGATTCATGAATGATTGAACATTCTTCTGGGGCTTAAATACCTGAGTCTCGAAGAAAGAAGAGGCCACAAAGTGTAGCTGAAACACAGTGCTGACAACATCGCTTGGTAAGGAACGAGAATTCTTCTTACACAATACACCCTCTGAAGGAGGAAAAAGAGTTAATAATATGGATCCTGAAATTAATAAGCTTTACTAACCTGGATTTTTAAGGAAGGCTTTCAGACTATCCAAGAGTCATTACTGTGGTATACCTTCCGATGGTTTACTGATATTTGGAAGTAAAGTCTGAACACTGATCATTTGTTGCCAGAATGGATAAAAGGTTCAAAATGTTTCACAGAATGAAATAGGGTTAAAATTAGCTCTAATAGTTACTAGTTTGTCATTAAAAATATAGGAAAATATACTCTTAAATTTCTTTGTATAAATGAATGTAAAGCTTTCATAAATGATTAACTTATTATTAGGCTGGAATGAGTTTTACTTTTCCAATGAAGAGGAATCATTTTTCCATGAAGGAAATGGAGATTATCTATTAAAGAATATTTGGCAGTGATAGACATGACGAACGGTGTCATTAGAAAAAGCAGTGTGGAAACAGGTAAGATTTAGGTAAAGCACCAACCACACAGGCATGAGGAACAGATTTCAAGGACTGGCAACTAAATCAAATGCCAGGTGGGCATAGCAGCCTGCCTATGATTCCTGGACTCAGGAGACAGACACATGTGATCTCCCTAGACTAGGATCAACATACTCTGTGTTCTACTGAGAGATCGTCTCTTCATTTGTGAGGTAGAAGGTGACTGAGAAAGATACCTTGTAGCCTCTCCAAGCATGTAAATGCATATACACGTGTACAGTAATATACATATACATGAAAGAAGTTAAAAAGATAAAAAAGTATAAAGATTAATGAGAGAAGTCTTTACATAAAATTGTATTTTATTAGTTTTGAGTTTATGTGCAGCCAACTGGTTGAACTCAGATGCAATTTTTAAAACTGAGTTAAAGTGACTAAAATGAAGAAAAAGAAAAATAATAAAAACCACTATATTTAACTTTTTGTAGAAAACACCCATTCTCATCCATTTTTACCAACAAAGCTAGATTTAGAAGTTTCAAGGGATTTTGACATTCAGGGGCAAAAGGGAAATCAACTGATGCTAGTGTAAATTAAATGAAAATTCATTATACAAATTGTTGTTGAATTTGAGACAGGTGTTCCTCCCTACTTAGGAAGTTAAGAAGTTATAAACTGAAAAAATAATGCCACATGGTTATAACTGATTTAAAATCAGGAAAGCTATTTTATTATTATTTATTTATTTACTTTGTACCCAATCACAACCCTCCTCTCCTCCCAGTCCTGACTTCACATGCCTCATTACCACCTCCATTTCTTCTCAGAGAAAAGGAAGACCCTGTGGGTAGCAACCTATTTGGCATATCAAGTCACAGCAGGACTAAATCCATTCTCCCAGGCCAGAAAAAGCAACCTAGGTTGAGGAAGGGGATCCAAAGGCAGGCAACAGTGTCAGAGACAGCTCTGGCTCCAATTGTTAGGGGACCCCGAAGCTGCACTCATGCTACAAATGTGTAGGGGCCTAGGTCTAGCCCATGTATGTTCTTTGTTTGGTGGTTTAGTCTCTGTAAGCCCCTATGGACTCAGGTTAGTTGACTCTGTAGGTCTTCTTGTGGTGTCTTTCAGTCTTCCTCAACCCTTCCTTCTATTCTTCCACACTTCTCCCTGAGCTCTGCCAAATGTTTGGTTGCCTCTTTCCATCATCTGCCAGATGAAGCCTCTCAGAAGACAGTTATGGTGGTCTCCTGTCTGCAAGCATAGCAGAGTATCATTAAGAATGGCAGGGGTTGGCTCTCTCCCAAGGGTTGAGAGTATTATTTATTTTGGCTGTTTCCTCAGTCTCCCCTCCATTTTGATACCTGCATCTTGTAGGCGGGACAAATTTTGTGTCTTAAGGTTTTGCAAATTAGTTGCTGTCCTCCACCCTCCACTGGAACTCTGCCTGGCTTCAGGAAGTGGTCACTTCAGTTTGTACATTCCAAGCTTGTATGAGTCTCAGCTAGGGTCAGCACTATGGACTTCCTGGGACCTTCCCTGTCCATGGTCTCCTAATCACCTCAGAGAAGTCCCTCCAACAATTTCCTTTCGATCTCCTAGCACTCTCCTTCCCTTACTCCACACACCCTGATCCCCAGTCTTGTTCTCATCCCTCCCCTCGCTCTCACATCCAGTTCCCTCCTTCCATCTCACTCTATTGTCTATTTTATATTCCTTCTGAGATTCAAGCATCCTCTCTTGGACCCTTCTGTTTATTTAGATATTTCAGGTCAATGGTCATAGCATGGTTATTCTGTACTTTATGGCTAATACACACTTATCAGTGAGTACATACCATGCATATCTGTTGGGGTCTGTGTTACCTCACTCAGGATGATAATTCCAAGTTCCATTATTTGCCTGAGAATTTCATGATGTCTTTCCTTTTAACAGCTAGGTAGTATTCCATTGTGTAAATGTATGCCTTTTCTTCACCCACTCTTCAGTTGAAGGGCATCTAGGTTGTTTTCAGTTTCTGGCTATTATGACTAAAGCTGCTATGAACATACTTGAGCAAGGATACTTGTGGTATGGTCGAATATGTTTTGGGTGTATGCCCAGAGGTGATATAGCTGGGTCTTCAGGTAGAGCTATTACCAATTTCTGAAAACAACCCAATTGATTTCCACAGTGGTTTGCAAGTTTGTATTCTGACAGTAATGAGGGAGTCTGCCCCTTGCTCCACAACCTCACCAACGTTTGCTATCCTTGATGTATTTATCCTAACCATTCCGACTTTTTCATAGTCATTTTGAGTTGCATTTTCCTGATGACTAGGTATGTGAAACATTTCTTTGTTTCTTGGTCAATTGAGATTCCTCTGTTGAAAATTATGTTTAGTTATATAGCTCATTCTAAAAATTGGCTTATTTGGGTTATTGGTACCTAGTTCCTTGTGTTCTCATATATCTTGGATATTAGCCCTTTGTCAGATATTGGGGTGGTAAGGATGTGCTCCCATTTTGTAGGCTGCTGTTTTTTCTATTGATGGTATCCTTTGGCTTATAGAAGCTTTTCAATTTCATGAGGGCCCATTTATTAATTGTTGTTATTAGTGACTAAGCCATTGGTGTTCTGTTCAGGAATTTGTCTCCTATGGCAATGTGTTCAAGGCAGTTCTAGACATTTTTTTCTAATAGATTTAATGTATCCAGTATTATGTTGAGGTCTTTGATCTACTTAGACTTGAGTTTTGTACAGGGGGATAAATATGAATCTATTTGCATTCTTCTACAAGCAGACATCCAGTTATACCAGCACCATTTGTTAAAGATGCTTTCTTCTTTCCACAGTATGGTTTTAGCTACTTTTTCAAAAATTAAGTATCTATAGGTATGTTGGTTTATTTCTAGGTTTTTTATCCTATTCTATTAAAAAAACAACCTCTTTTTATGCCAATAAACATGAAGTTTTTAATGTAGTACATGTACTTTTGCTCTGTCATACGGCTTGAAGTCAGGGGGTGATGCCTTTAGTAGTTCTTTTATTATGCAGGATTGTTTTAACTATCTTGGGATTTTTAGTTTTCCATATGAAGTTGAGAATTGTTCTTTTAAGGTCCATAATGAATTGATTTAGAATTTGATGGTAATTGTATTGAATGTGTAGATTGCTTTTGGTAAGATGGTCATTTTCACTACATTATTCCTAATAATCCATGAGCCTGGAAACATTTCCATCTTCTAATATCTTCCTCAATTTCTTTCTTCAAAGACTTGGAATTTTTATCACACATTTCTCTTGTTTGGTTAGTGTTACACCAAAACACTTTGTATTATTTGTGATTATTATGAAGGGTGTTGTTTCCCTAATTTTTTTCTCAACATGTTGTTGTTGTTTTCTGTTCTTTGTTTTGTTTTGTATTTTTGTTTTGGGGTTTTTTTTGGCTTTTGTATAAAGAAATCTATTTTTTCTTAATAATGTATCGAGCCATTTTTTTCTGAGAATGTCTATCACCTTTAGGAGTTCACCGGTAGAATTTTCAGTGTCACTTACTTATACTATCATATCATCCATAAATAATGATACCTTGATTTCTTCCTTCCCAATTTGTAACCATTTGATCTCCTTTTGCTGCCTAATTGCCGTAGCTAGAACTTCAAGTACTATATTGAATAGGTAGGAACAGAGAGGACAGCACTTTCTTGCCCCTAATTGCTTCAAATTTCTCTCCATTTAATTGGATATTGGTTGTTTGTTTGTTGTTTATTGTTTTCATTATTTTTAGATATATGCATAAGACTGATATCTCCAAGACTTTTAATATGAAGGGATGCTGTATTTTGTCAAAGGCTTTTTCAGTATTTAATGAGATGATCCTGTAATTCTTTTCATTGAGTTGGTTTATATGGTGGATCATATTGATGAGCTTTTGGATGTTGAACCATTCCTGCATCCTTGAGATGAAGCCTACTTGATTATGATGTCTTTGTTTTCGATGTGTTCTTAGATTCACCTTGTGATTATTTTACTGAGTTTTTGCATCAATGCTCATTTGGGAAATTGGTCTGAAATTTTCTTTCTTTGTTGACTCTTTGTGTGGTTTAGGTACAAGCATAATTGTGGCTTCATAGAAGGAATTTAGTAGTACTCTGTTTCTATTTTGTGGAATAGTTTGAACAATATTGGTATGAGGTCTTCTATGAATGTCTGATAGAATTCTGCCCTATAGTCATCTGGTCCTGGGCGCTTTTTGCTTGAGAGACTTTTAGTAACTGCCTCTTTTTCTTAGGAGTTATGGGGTTGTTTAGATGGTTTACCTGTTTCTGATTTAATCTTGATTGCTGGTATTTGTCTAGAAAACTGTCCATTTTCTCCAGGTTTTCCAGTTTTGTTAAATATATGCTTTTGTAGTAGGATCTGATAATTTTTTTAATTTCCTCAGTAATGACGCCAGCGTTGTCACGACACTTAGAAAGAGGACCACCTCAGATTCTATGGTTATGTCTTCCTTTTCATTTCTGATTATTGTTAATCTGGATACAGTCTCTGTGCCTTATGGTTAGTCTGGCTAAAGGTTTATCTATCATTTTGACTTTCTCAAAGAGCCAGCTTCTGGTTTTGTTGATTCTTTGTATAGTTCTTTTTGTTTCTACTTGGTTGACCTCGGCTCTACATTTGATTATTTCCTGCTGTCTACTCCTCTTGGGTGTATGTGCCTCGTTTTGTCCTAGAGCTTTATGTGTGCTGTCAAGCTGTCAGCATATGCTCTCTCCAATTTCTTTTTGGAGACACTCAGTCCTTTGAGTTTTCCTCTTATCACTGCTGCTTTCATTGCATCCCATAAGGCATGTTGTGCCTTCATTTTCAATAAATTCTAAAAAGTCTTTCTTTATTTCTTCCTTGACTAAGTTGTCATTCAGTAGTGTTCTTCAGCTTCTGTGTGTATGTGGGCTTTCTGTCATTTTTGTTATTATTGAAGACCAGCTTTATTCCATGATGATCTGATTGTGATTTAACATTCTTTTTGGCTTACAGGTGTATTATTTGTTTTGTTTTTGTTTTGTTTTGTTTTTATAGGATTTTATTTATTTCTTTGTAATTGAATAATTTATTTATTTACATTTCAAATTTTTATCCCCTTTCCCAGTTTCTCCTCTGGAAATCCCCTATTGATGTCTAACAAGGCCATCTTCTGCTACATATGCAGCTGGAATCATGGGTCTCTCCATGTGTACTCTTTGGCTGGTGGTTTAGTCCCTAGGAGCCCTTGGGGGTTGGTTGATATTGCTGTTCTTCCTATGTGCTTTAATCCCCTTCATGTCTTTCAGTTCTTAAGTGATATCTACCAAGATTTTCCAATTTTGTGAAGTTCAGACATTTGAACTATAACCTCATGATTCTTTGGGTTTCCTCAAAGTCTCTTATTATGTCTCCCTTTTCATTCTTGATTCTGTTAATTTGGATAGCATCTCTTTACCTTTTAATTAGTTTTGCTAAGGGTTTGTCTACCTTCTTGATTTTTTTCAAATAATCAGCTCTTGGTTTTTTAAGTTATCTCTATTGTTCTTTTTACATTTAATTTATTTATTTCATCCATGATTTTTATTAGGATTTGTGGACTCCTTTCCTTTAGGACATTTGCTTCTTGTTCTAGAGATTTCAGGTGTGCGTTTAACTTGCTTGTCTATCCAGTTTCTTTAAGAAGATGCTTAATGCTCTGAATGTTCCTCTTAAGACTTGTGTCCCGTAGGTTTGGATATGTGTTGCCTTCGTTTTCATTGAATTCCAGAAAGTCTTTATTTTCTTTCTTTATTTCTTCCCTGATCTAGTGGTCATTCAGTAGAGAGTTCTTTACTCTCCATAAGTTTTTAGGCTTTCTGTTGTTTCTGTTGTTGATAAATTCCAGCTTTAATCTACGGTGGTTTTATAAGATGTAAGCAATTATTTCACACTTCATGTATATATTGAGGTTTGCTTTGTGCCTGATTATAAGTTTAGCTGTGGAGAAGTTCCCACGAGATATTAAGAAGAAAATATAATTTTTGAGTTTGTATGAAGTATTCTGCAGATATGTTAGATCCATTTGATTCTTAACCTCTATTATTCATTATTTCTCTGCTTAGTTTCTTTTTCAATCACCTGTCCATTGTTGAGAGTGGGGTATTGATGTTTGCCTCTACTAATGTTTGGGGTTTGATGTGTGATTTTACACTCATTATGTTATCCTATGTATTTTTATTGAAAAATTGTGTTTATTGATGTTGAGAGATTTTAATGACCAATGATAGTTAATTCCTGTTAGTTTGATAGTGGTGGTGGTGGTGATGGTGTGTGTGTGTGTGTGTGTGTGTGTGTGTGTGTGTGTGTGTTTGTGTGTGTGTGTGTGTATTTCCTTTCCTTTGGTTTGCTGGTGTGGAGTTTTTCATTTTTCTATGTTTGGTTGGAGTTTTTTGTCTAGTATGTCCTGAAGTGCTGGATTTATGGCTAGATATTGTTTAAATTTTATTTTCTCATGAAATATTTTGTTCTTTCTCCATAGTGATTGAAAGTTTGACAGGGTCTGGTATACCTGAATGACATGTGTGGTCTCTTAGGGTCTATAAGCCATCTCTCCAGGCCCTTCTGGACTTTAGAGTCACTGTAATTCTGAAAGGTTTGTCTTTTATGTTATTTGGCCTTTTACTTTTACAGCTTTTAATATTCTTTCTTTGTTCTGTACATTCAGTCTTTTGATTAATATGTGGCAGGGGGATTTTCTTTTTTGGTCCAATCTATCTAGTGTTCTATAAACTATAGATGTATCTTTATTCAGGTTGGGGGAATTTTCTTCTACAATTTTCTTCAAAATATTTTCTTGGCCCTGTGCCTAGAAATCCCCCTTTATTCCTATTATTCTTTGCTTTCTGTGCTGTCACCATGTCGCAGATTTCTAAGGTGTTTTGTGTTAGGACCTTTTTAGAATTAACATGTTCTTTGACAGATGTATCAATTTCTTCTATGCCCAAGATTCTCTTTTCCAGGAAATCTTCCAGGATTCTTTCCATATGTGTTTTATTTACTTTCTTTCTTATTTTTTAAATTAAATTATTTTAGTCATCTACATTCTAAATATTGTCCCCTTTCTTTGTCTCCTATCACAGAGTTTTTTGCCCCATGCCCCATTCTCTTTGTCTCTGAGAGGGTTTTCCCAACCCATCCATGCACCCAGCTACTCACCCACCTGCCTATCTCCACTTCACTCACCCACACTCACATCATCCACTAGCATCATGCTTAAATGGGGCATCAAGTCTCTATAGGATTAGATACATCCACTCCCACTGAGGCCAGGCAAGGCAGACCCACACATGTGCCAGGTGACACAAACCAGGCATTGTATGCTCTTGGATTAGTAGCTTAATCTCTGGAAGCCCCGAGGAGTCTGAGTTAGCGGATACTGCTATATTCTCTATGGGTTTGCCATTACTTTCAACTCCTTCAGTTCTTCCACTAACTCTTCCATAAGGAGCCCAGGAATACAGGACAACACAGGTAAACAAGTAGAAGCTCTTAAAAAGGAATCACAAAAATCCCTTAAGGAATTACAGGAAAATACAACCAAACAAGTGGAGGAATTGAATATAACTATCCATGATCTAAAAATGGAAATAGAAACAATAAAGAAATCACAAAGGGAGACAACCCCAGAGATAGGAAACATAGAAAAGAGAGCAGGAATCATAGATGCAAGTATCACCAGCAGAACACAAGAGATGGAAGAGAGAACCTCAGAGACAGAAGATTCCATAGAGAACATTGACAAAATTGTCAAAGATAATGGAAAACACCAAAAGCTCCTAACCAAAGACATCCAAGACCCCAGAGCACAATGAGAAGAGCATAACGGGTAGAAGAGAGAGCAAACACTTCCAACTTAAAGAGCCAGTAAATACCTTCAACAAATTATAGAAGAAAACTTCCATAACATGAAGGAGATGCCTATAAACATACAAGAAGCCCGCAGAACTCCAAATAGATTGGGCCAGAGAAGAAATTCCTCCCAATATATAATAATCAAAACACCAAATGCACAAAACAAAGAAAGACTATTAAAGGCAGTAAGGGAGAAAGGCCAAGTAACATAAAAAAGTAGACCTATCAAAATTACACCAGACTTCTCAACAGAGGCTGTGAAAGCCAGAAGTTCCTGGGGAAAATTCATACAGACCCTAAGAGAAAACAAATGCCAGCCCAGGGTACTATATTCAGCAAAAGTCTCAATTAGCATAGATGGAGAAACCAAGATATTGTAAGACAAAACCAAATTTACACAATATCTTTCCAGATATCCAGCCCTACAGAGGATAATAGATGGAAAACCCGAAAACAAGGAGGGAAACCATCATAGAAAAGAAAACAAAGTAATCTTCTTGTAATAACCCCAAAAGAAGAGAGACACAGAAACATAATTCCTCCTCTAACAACAAAATTAACAGGAAAAAAACCAACAATCACTCTTCCCTAATATATCTTAACATCAATGGACTCAGTTCCCCAATAAATAGACATAGACTAACAGACAAGATATGTAAAAAGGACCCAGCATTTTGCTGCATACAGAAAACACACCTCAGTGACAAAAACAGACAATACCTCAGAGTAAAAGGCTAGAACACAATTTTCCAAGCAAATGGTCCCATGAAACAAGCTGGAGTAGCCATTCTAACATCAAATAAAATCAACTTTCAACCAAAAGTTGTCAAAAAAGATAAGGAAGGACACTTCATATTCATCAAAGGAAAAAAACACCAAGATGAACTCTCAGTCTTGAATATTTGTGCTCCAAATGCAAGAGCCCCTCCATTCATAGAAGAAACCTTACTAGAGCTCAAAGCACACATTGTCCATCACACAGTAAGAGTGAGAGGTTTCAGCACCCTACTCTCATCAATGGACAAATCATACAAACAGAAAATAACAGAGATATAGAGAAACAATTAGAAATTATGAGCAAAATGGATTTAACAGATATTTATAGATCATTTCATCTAATACAAATAAAATAGCTTATTCTCGGCACCTCATAATACCTTCTTCAAAATTGAACATATACTAGACTAAAAAAAAAAGCCTCAACAGATACGAGACTAATGAAATAATGCCATGCATCCTTTCAGATCACCATGGACAAAGGCTAGTCTTCAATAACAACAAAAATGACAGAAAGCCTGCATATGTATATGGAAGTTGAACAACACTCAACTCAATGATAACTTGGTCAAGGAAGAAATAAAGATATTAAAGACTTTTCAGAATTTTATGAAAATGAGGGCACAGCATACCCAAATTTATAAGACACAATAAGAGAAGTGCTAAGAGGAAAACTCATAGCTCTTAGTGCCTCCAGAAGAAACTGAAGAGAGCATACGTTAGTAGTTTGACAGCACACCTAAAAGCTCTAGAACAAAAAGAAGCAAATACACCCAAGAGGAGAAGAGTGCAGAAAATAATCAAAGTCTGGGCTGAAGTCAACCAAGTAGAAACACAAAGGATGATACAAAGAATCAACCAAACCAGGAGCTGGTTCTTTGAGAAAATCAACAAGATAGATAAACCTTTAGGCAGACTAGCCAGCGGGCACACACAGTATATCCAAATTAACAAAATCAGAAATGAAGAGGGAGACATAACAACAGAATCTGAGGAAATTTAAAAAAAATCATAAGATCCTACTACAAAAGCCTATATTCAGCAAAACTGGAAAGATCTAGATGAAATGGACAATTTTCTAGTCAGATACCAGGTACCAAAGTTAAATCATGTTCAGATAAACCATTTCAACAGTCCCAAAACTTCTAAAGAAATAGAAGCACTTATTAAAATCTCCCCACCAAAGAAATGCCCAGTACAAGATGGGTTTAGTGCAGAATCAATCAGACTTTCATAGAAGACCTAATATTAATTCTGTCCAAACTATTCCACAAAATAGAAAAGGAAGAACAGTATAAAATTTCTTCTATGAAGCCACAATTAGGCTTATACCTAAATCACACAAAGACCCAACAAAGAAAGGAACTTCAGACCAATTTCTCTTATGAATATTGAGGCAAAAATACTTAATAAAATTCTCACTAACTGCATCCAAGAACCCATCAAAATGATCATCCATCATGATCAAGTAGGCATCCTCCCAGGGACACAGGGATGGTTCAATATACAGAAATCCATCAACGTAATCTACTATGTAAACAAAATCAAAGGGGGAAAAAACACATGATCATCTCACTAGATACTGAAAAAGCATTTAGCAAAATTCAAAACCCCTTCATGTTAAAAGTCTTGGAAAGATCAGGAATTCAAGACCTATAACTAAAACTAATAAAAGCAATATACATCAAACCAATAGTCATCTTCAAACTAAATGGAGAGAAACTTGAGGCAATCCCACTAAAATAAGGGACTGGACAAGGCTGCCTGCTCTCTTTCTACTTATTCAATATAGTACTTGAAATTCTAGCCAGAGCAATCAGACAACAAACAGATGTCAAAGGGATACAAATTGGAAAGAAAGAAGTCAAAATATCACTATTTGCAAATGATGAGATAGTATACTTAAGTGACCCCAAAAGTCCCACCAGAGAACTACTAACCCTGAAAAACAATTCAGCAACGTGACTGGGTATAAAACTAACTCAAACAAATCAGTAGCCTTCCTCTACTCAAAGGATAAAGAGGCTGATAAAGAATTTAGGGAAATGACACCCTTCACAACAGTCACAAATTGCATAAAATACCTCACTGTGACTCTAACCAAGCAAGTGAAAGATCTGTATGACAGGAACTTCAAGTCTCTGAAGGAAGAAATTCAAGATCTCACAAGATGAAAAGAGCTCCCATTCTCATGGATTGGCAGGATTAATATAGTAAAAATGGCCATTTTGCCAAAAGCACTCTACAGATTCAATTAAAGCCCCATCAACATTCCAACTCAATTCTCCACAGTGTTAAAAAGAGTAATTTGCAAACTCATTTGAATAACAAAAAACTCAGGTTAGTGAAAAATAGTGAAAAATCAATTGATAACAGATGCTGGCGAGGATGTGGAGAAAGAGAAAAGAACACTCTTCCATTTCTGGTGGGATGGAAGCTGGTACAAACAACCATTCTGGAAATCTGACTGGAGGTTCCTCATAAAACATACAACAAAGACAGATGCTCCACTCTGTTCATAGCAGTCTTATGTATAATAGCCAGAAGCTAGAAAGAACCAAGATGCCCTTCAACAGAGGAATGGATACAGAAAATGTGGTATATCTACACAATGCAGTATTACTCAGCAATTAAATCAATGACTTAATGAAATTCATTGGTAAATGGATAGAAGTAGAAAGTATCAACTTTAGCGAAGTAACCCAATCTCACACACACACACACACACACACACACACACACACACACACACACACGACATGATATACACTACTCATTGATAAGTGGATATTAGCCCAAAAGCTCAAATTACCCAAGACACAATACATAGACCAAATGAAGCTTAAGGAGAAGGTCCACCAAACTGTGGATGCTTCAGTCCTTCTTAAAAGGAGAACAAAAATATTCATAGGAGAGTATATGGAGGCAAAGTTTGGCACAGAGACTGAAGGAATGGCCATTCACAGCCTGCTCCACTTGCTGATGCAGCCCATATACATATAGTCACCAAACCCAGACAATATTGCTAATGCCAAGAAGTGTATGTTGACAGGAACCTGATATAACTGCCTCCTGAGAGGCTCAGCCAGACTGTGACAAATACAGAAGAAGATGCTAGCAGCAAACCATTGAGCTGAGAACAGGGTTCCCATTGGAGAAGTTAGGGAAAGGATTGAAGGAGCTGAAGGTATTTGTCACCCCATAAGAAAAACAATACCAAATAAACAGCGCTACCAGGACTAACCAATGCCCAAAGACTATGCATGGACTCACCCATGGCTCCAGTTGCATATGTAGCAGAAGATAGCCTTGTTGGGCACCAATGGAAAGATAAGCTCTTGTTCCTGCCAAGGCTGGACCACCTCCCAGTTTAGGGGAATGTCAGGTTGGGGAGGCAGGAAAGGGGGTGGTTGGGGAGCAGTGGGAACACACTTAAAGAGAAGGTGAAGGTGATGTGATAGTTGGCTCATGGAGGGAAAACAGGGAAAGGCAGTAGCATTTGAAGTGTAAATAAATAATATTCAATGATAAAAATGCAGCCCGTTAGACCCAAGAACCATTTTGTCATCTGTAAAACAACTCAGGCAATGGTGAAAGGAGGAACAAAAAAGATTTAAAAAAACATATGCAAGGTAGGTCAACTGTTGCAAGAGAGCTTCTTTTGTACATTGCAGAAATGCAAGTCACATAAAAATCTCAACAATATGACTACCTTCATAGAACATTCATGGGACCATCAGGTAACATGCTACACAGATGGGAAAATCTTCCCAAACCTATGTCTCTAGATGAAGAACTACAGAAAGTAAATAACTGGTGCTGGAGACCAAGTTTTCTTCTGGGAAAACCCCCTGATAGTTGTCTTAATCTGGCCCTAATAATAATTGAAGATGTAATGAATTTGAGATAGAAATTGGATAAGATGGTAGGGAGGAATGGAGGACTGTAAATGATGTGAATATGATATACTCACATAAGAAATTCTAAAGAAATTAAAAAATATATATGAAGACTAAAAAGAAGACACTTCACATTTTCATTCAAAAAATCAGAAGAACTTAATAATATCAGAAAGTGTCCACTCAGTTAGAGTGGCATCTATTTTATTTTTATTCCATATTGGAGGTAAACTTCATTACAATCTTTATATTTCAACTGTAAGGTATAACAATATCTGTGGTTGAAACATATCAACTGAGAATGAAGACCACATGCACATTATCTGAATAAACAAAATTTATATTAAATATTAAACTTGTTATTAAACTTTTTAAGTGTTTTTTGAAGTACAGTTATTTCTGGCATTAACCTTTTATAGGTATCTCAATTAATAATAATACAAATATTTTATGGAAACCATCACATTGAATTGAATGTAGCTATTGATAGTGTATTCAGACGCCATGAGGAAGGCACTAGGTTCTTTCCTTACCAACAGGAAAGGTGGATATGGAGGAGTAGGGTGTAGCTACTAATGCTATCTAGTGCTGAATAGTCAATTAAATATGTACACTCATTGTATAAATCTCAAATCTTTTTTAATAATGTAATATCATCTAGGAAAAGTTTGGAAATAAAACTTTAGTTTTAAACAAAAGCTTACACTTTGTTTTGATTTGAAGAAAAATGATGTATTAAAATTCACAATTTTCAAAAGTAGAAATATGGAAATACATTTTTGAGAATTTTCTGGAAAGAAAAATTATTTTTTCAAAGCATGTGTTTCTTTTTATAAGTCGATGATAATGAATGTAAATCATCTACAATACAATGTGAGCTTATTTTCACATTTGTTTGGGATTAAACCGCAACAATAAACTGCTTCCACATTTATGCTAATTAACTCTACAGCAGAACTAACTACCGCACTTGGAGGATTAAAGACAAAGGATTCCCGAAATCATACATTTTCAGTTCAACATTTCTGAGTGTATTTCTGGTCACCCAGGTTCATTTATGAGTAATTCTTATATGAGGTATCATTTGACTCAAGAATTTGGTAATGGATTCATTCTCTTCAATATAAAGAGGATGAATATGCAGCAGTCTGACACAGATCCACAGTATTATTACTTTATAGAGTGTCAGTATGAATTATAAAATGAAATAGTGGTTATCTAGCAAATAAATCTTAAAATTCAAAAATATTTTTCTAGTATGCTTTTTTATAATTTTAATTTTCTTGGATATTTTATGTTTTTACATTTCAAATGTTATCACTTTTCCCACTCTCCAATATGCCCTTCCCCCTTCTCCTGACTACTATGAGGATGCTCTCACTCCCACTCCAACCTCAATGCCCTGGTATTACTCTACACTGGGGCCTTCACAGGACCAAGAATGTTTCCTCCCATTGATGCTGCACAATGCCATCTTCTGCCACATATGTGGCTGGAGTCATAGGTCCCTCTGTGTACTCACTGATTGGTGGTTTAGTCTCGAAGAGCTCTGGTGGGGTCTGGTTGGTTGATATTGTTCTTCTTCCTAAGGTATTACAAACCCCTTCAGCTCCTTCAGTCTTTTCTCTTACTCCTCCATCAGAGACCCCTTGTTCAGTCCAATAACCATGCAAAACATTTGGTATCGTCCCTAAAGTTAATCTCAGCCTGTTTATCCTTTGAGTAGAAGAATGCTACTGGTTTGGTTGAGATAATTTTATACCCAGCCATTTAGCTGAAGTTATTTATCAGCTGTAGGAGTTCTCTTGGAATTTTTTGGGTCACTTAAGTATATTATCCTATCACCTGCAATTAGTGATATTTTGACTTCTTCTTTTCCAATTCGTATCACTTTGACTGCTTTTTGTTGTCTAATTATTCTAGCTAGGATTTCAAGTACTATACTGAATAGGTAGAAAGAGAGTGGACAGCCTTGTCCAGTCCCTTATTTTAGTGGGATTGCTTCAAGTTTCTCTCCATTTAGTTTGATATCAGTTACTAGTTTGCAGTGTGTTACTTTTATTATGTTTAGGTATGGGCTATGAATTCTGATCTTTCTCAGATTTTAACATGAAAGGATTTTGAATTTTGTCAAATGCTTCCTCAGCATCTAATAAGTTAATCATGTGGGTTTTTTGAGTTTGATTACATAGTGGATTACATTGATGGATTTCTGTGTATTGAACCATCCCTGCATACCTGGCATGAAGTCTACTTGATCATAATGGATGCTCCTTTTGATGTGCTCTGGGATTCAGTTTGCAAGAATTTTATTGACTATTTTTGCATTGATATTCATGAGGGAAATTGGTCTGAAGTTCTCTTTCTTTGTTGGGTCATTTTGTGGTTTAGCTATAAGCATAATTGTGGCTTCGCAGATAAAATTGGGTAATGTACCTTCTGTTTCTATTTTGTGGAATAGTTTGGACAGTATTCATATTATGTCTTCTTCTAAGATCTTATAGAATTCTCCACTAAACCCATCTGGTCCTGGACTTTTTGTTTGGGAGACTTTTAATGATTGCTTCTATTTCTTTAAGAGTTATAAAACTGTTTAAATTATTTATCTGATTCTAATTTAACTTCGATACCTCACATCTGTCTAGAAAATTATCCATTTCATACAGATTTTCCAGTTTTGTTGAATGTAGGCTTTTACAGTAGGATCTGATGATTTTTTTTAATATTCCTCAGATTCTGCTGTTATGTCTCTATTTTCATGTCTGATTCTGTTATTTTCGATAGTCCTTTTGTGCCCTTGGGTTAATCAGACTAATGGTTTATCTATCTTGTTGATTTTCTCAAGGAAACATCTCCTGGTTTTGTTGATTCTTTCTATAGTTTTGTTTGTTTCTACTTGGTTGATTTCAGCTCTGAGTTTGATTATTTCCTCTACTCCTGTTAATTGTATTTTCTTCTTTTTGTTATAGAGTTTTAGGTGTGCTGTTAAGCTTTCAGAGTATGGTCTCTCCAATTTCTTTCTGCAGGCACTCAGAGGTATGAATTTTCCTGTTAGCACTATTTTCATTGTGTCCCATAAGTTTGGGTACGTTGGGCCTTCATTTTCATTAAGTTCTAAAAAGTCTTTAATTTCTTTCTTTCTTTCTTCCTTGGCCAAGTTATCATTGAGTTGAACATTGTTCAATTTCCATGTGTATGTGGGCTTTCTGTCATTTTTGTTGTAAAGACCAGCCTTAGTCTGTGGTGATCTGAGCGGATGCATGGGATTATTTACTTCTTGTATCTGTTAAGGACTGTTTTGTGACCAATTACATGGTCAATTTTGAAGAAGAGACAATGAGGTATATTCTTTTGTTTTAGGATAAAATGTTCTATAAATATCTGTTAAGTCCACTGGGTTCATAATTTCTGTTTGTTTCTCTATGTCTCTGTTTAGTTTCTGTTTCCATGGTCTGTCCATTGATGAGTGTGGGGAGTTGATGTCTCCCAATATTGTGTGAGGTCCAATTTGTGCTTTGAGCTTTAGTAAGGTTTCTCTAATGAATAAAGGTGCCATTGCTTTGGAGCATAGATATTCAGGATTGAGAGTTTATTTTGGCGGTTTTTTCCTTTGATGAATATGAAATGTCATTCCTTATCTTTTTTAAACTTTTAGTTAAAAGTCAATTTTATTTGATATTAGAATGGCTACTACAGCTTCTTTCTTGGGACCATTTGCTTGGAAAATTGTTTTGCAGTCTTTCACTCTGAGGTAGTGTCTTTCTTTGTCACTGAGATGTGTTCCCTGTATGCAGAAAAATGCTGGGTCCTTTTTACATATCCAGTCTGTTATTCTATGTCTTTTTATTGGAGAATTGAGTCAACTGATGTTAAGATATATTAAGGAATAGTGACTGTTGTTTCCTTTTAATTTTCTTGTTAGAGGTAGAATTATGTTTGTGTGTTTCTCTTCTTTTTGGGGTTGTTGCGAGAAGATTACTTTGTTTTCTTTTCTGTGGTGTAGTTTCCTTGCTTGTTTTGGAGTTTTCCATCTATTATCCTTTGTAGGGCTGGATATCTGGAAAGATATTGTGTAAATTTGTTTTTGTCATACAATATCTTGGTTTCTCCATCTATGTTAATTCAGAGTTTTGCTGAATATAGTACCCTGGGCTGGCATTTGTTTTCTCTTAGGGTCTATATGAATTTTGCCCAGGAACTTCTAGCTTTCATAATCTCTGATGAGAAGTCTGGTATAATTTTGATAGGTCTACATTTTTATGTTATTTGACCTTTCCCCCTTAGTGCTTATAATATTCTTTCTTTGTTTTATGCATTCGGTGTTTTGACTATTATGTGTTGGGAGGACTTTCTTTTCTGGTCCCATCTATGTGGAGTTCTAAAGCCTTCTTGTATGTTTATAGGCATCACTTTCTTTAGGTTAGTAAAGTCTTCTATAATTTGTTGAAGGTATTTACTGGGCTTTTAAGTTGGGAATGTTTACTGTCTTCCATAACTATTATCTTTAGGTTTGATCTTCTCATGGTGTCCTTGATTTCCTGGATGTTTTGGATTAGGAGCTTTTTGAATTTTACTTTTTTTTAATCCTTGTGTAAATGTTTTCTATTGTATCTTCTGCCCCTGATATTCTCATTCCTATTTCTTTTATTCTGTTGGTGATGCTTGTATCTTTGATTCCTGATTTCCTATGTTTTCTATCTCCAGGGTTGTCTCCCTTTCTGATTTCTTTGTTTTTATTTCCATTTTCATATCCTGCATGGTTTTGTTCAATTCCTTCACTTGTTTGGTTGTATTTTCTTGTAGCTCTTTAAGGGATTTTTGTGTTTTGTCTTTAAGGACTTCTACTTATTTTCCTGTGTTGTCCTATATTTCTTTAAAGGATTTGTGTTCTAAAGCCCTCTATCATCATCATCATGTTATGTGATTTATATCCAATTCTTGGTTTCCTAGTGTGTTGGGATATCCAGTATTTGCTTTGGTGGGAGAACTGGGGTCTGATGATGCTAAGTAGTCTTGGTTTCTGTTGCTTAGGTTCTGTGCTTGCCTCTCACCATCTAGTTGTCTCTTGTGTTAGCTTGTCTTGATGTTTCTGATAGCAGCTTGGCCCTCCTGTAAGTCTGTGTGTCAACACTCTTGGAGACTGGCTTTCTCCCAGCCCAATCTAGGTACTTGACCTTTTTCCCTTAGGACTTATAATATTCTTTCTTTGTTTTATGAATTTGGTGTTTTGACTATTATATGTCGGGAGGACTTTCTTTTCTGGTTCAATCTATGTGGAGTTCTATAGCCTTGGTCAGCTGCAGGTGCAGGTAGAAACCGAAATGGTCCTGTCCCTGGGTTTGTGTGTCCTGTGGGCTCCAGGCATGTCCCTTGGAGCAGAATTGGTGATCTTACCTCTGTTCTCTGGTGTATCAGTTCTCCTGTCACCTTGCTTTCAGCTCTGGGCTCAGGCAGAAACTGGAAGTGTCCTGCCCCTGACAGTTCCTATGTTCCTGTGTTTAGAGGGCTCTAAGTGTGTTCTTCTTGGGCCATGAATGTGAGCAGAAATGGTGGTCTCCCTTCAGTTCTCAGTATTTTTCACAGTCTGAGAGTCCAGCTCTCTCCCCCACAGGATTTGTGTATAGTGAGTGGTGGGACTCGGCCTGCTCTGGGTGCAGGCAGAAACTGTAAGGGTCCTGTACTAGATTGCTCCTCGGTTTGTGTGTCCTTAGGGTTCCAGTCAGTTCCCTTAGAGCAAAGTAGTGGTCTTACCTCTGTTCTTAAGTTGTCAGCACTCCTGGAGATTGACCTTCAGCTCTGGGTACAGGCAGAGCCATTTGTTGATTCTTGATCTTAGAGCATAAGCCATTGGTGTTCTGTTCAGGAAAATTTCCCCATTTGCCTGTGTGAAAGGGGAAAGCGCTTCCCCACTTTCTCTTCTATTGGTTCCAGTGTATCTGGTTTTATGTGGACGTCTTTGATCCACTTGGTCTTGAGCTTTGTACAAGAAGATAAGAAGCATTCTTCTACATGCTGACCTCCAGTCAAATCAGCACCATTTGTTCACAATGCTCTTTTTTCCATTAAATAGTTTTAGCGCCCTTTTCAAATGGCAAAATTGACAGGTGGTGCGGAAATCATAAGTTTTCAATGAGCAACATGCACAGTTCTAGGAGTTGGCATTTCAAGTAGGATATTAGTAATATTATCTTAATAGCTTCCTGAAGTTCTTATGGGGTTGGGCTTGCTTGATGCTTAATAATCATAATTTCAAACATAAAGTAAAAAATCATAAAAGTGTTGTATGTTGAAATGTATGGAAGGCAACACAAATGAGACAGAGAGACAGAAAGAAGGACTTGGAGGAGGTAATGTTGCATTATTATTAATATAAATGGAAGATAAATGTAATATTTATTATAAGAATGTATTTATCTTTTGGATCCCAACAATTCAGTCTTTGTCACATCATGTTAATGTTTTACTTGATTTATTTTGTAACAGGTAGGCAAATAAAAAATTAAGAATATAGAGCATACCTAGTTCTTTGACTGAAATATATCAAATATCTCGAGTTAATAGATCCCATAAAAATTTCTATCATCCTCTTTTAACTTTGATAATTGCTTGAGCAAAAATTACAAGCAAATACAGCATCAACATAACCTTTGAAAGTTTCTCAGACCAACACAAGAATGATATAATTCTCATTTTTTCATTGTTTCATTTATTCAATCATTCAACAAGAGACTTCTGAATATTGAGTCTGTGTCAGACAGCATTTGGTGTATACATTCTGCATAAATAAACAGAACATGTTTTTTCATAATCGAATTTGTATATAATTTATAATTATTGGAAAGAAATCTTTCTGATGAAAGTAAAAGTGACTAATTGAAGAAAAATTTAGCTAGACATAGTAGATGCTGGATATGACCTGTTTGAGCACTTCTGCTACTGAAGTTTATTACTTCACTATGTTGATATCATTTGCTCAGTTTAATGAACAGCAAACCAATAACAGGCAAGAATATTATATGTGCAGATATTTAAACTCAGAGTAGTTTTAGTGTTACCTTTCTGAGATATTTTTAACGATTTATTTTACTCTTATGTATGCATCTATGTTGGGTGGGGTGGATTGTGTACATGTGAGTACAGATACCTGCTGAATCCAGATATTCTGGATCCGTAGTTACAGGCTTTTGTAAGCTACCAAATTTAGATGTTGGGAAACAAACTAGTGCCCTTTTAGAAGCATTTTAAACCATTTTTTTCTGAACATAATCACAAGGATGTTCAAAGTGTAGAGAGATGAATACCTGGGATGTGCAGTAAACTAGTTCTTTATATTTCCTTTTATTTCACATTTTTCCAATTCTGTGGCAGTTATATATCAACAGAATAGGATTAGTTTCCCCATCCACAGTAAACAAGTGAAGGTACTGTGGTATAATTCTACAGCTAGTGTACTTGCAGTGGGGAATAATTGTTAAAAGAATTATAATTAAATGCATACTTCAGTCTTTTATTTTGCTTTTGTATAACCGATGTTAATGGATTTGAATTCATATGGATGTATTTACTAGTGTGTTTCAAGAATAATTTCTGCTCCTATTGCTTCATCTTCAGAATTACTACTTGCACATTAAACTATTTATTGTTTAATAGCATGTGTTGGATGGTTGAGTAGTTATAGATGATACTAATTTACAGGAAAATAATTATTAATATCAAATATGTCTACAATATAAGCACTTTTGATCTGAGAAGGATCTTTATAGTCACACCATGATCAGTTGACAACCTAGCCTTGGATGTACACATGGGTAAAGCAAACAAGCTATCATATTGCTATGCTAAGTGGATGTTTTCGATTGAGATAGGAGACCTGTTATATAAAATTCATTAGCAACATAAAGTATACACATCTGAACGCATATGATAAAGGCAAGAGAAAAATAGATGAGACCCAAATTGCCATCAACATGCTGGAAAGAAAAGACATATATCCCATCAGGCCAAAAGGACTCAATGAAATGCATCTGAAAGGGTCTGAAGCTGCTGACAAAGCCACAACACTGGGCCCAATTAACAATACTCATCTCTAATTAACAGTTGCTGACTCTTTGCCATTGAAATATTCACGCTCTAGGTGTGAAATGGCAACCCCCATTTGTCATATCTGTCAAAATTAATTTTGAAATCCCACAGTCTTTCTTTCACAAGATAGAGGTGAATAGCTAAAGCATACTTTCTACCTGCCAAGTTTCAGTTTCAGGACAAAAACTAGGAAAATAGAACCCAGAAAGCTGGTGGAGTTAGGTTTAATATTTTAGCATATGTTGACAAATTCTCATAGTGTTTATAATTCTAAATAGTATGCCAAGAACTATTCTATAATTTGAAAGAAATCATGAAAAAAAATCGGAAGTTCTTATCCTGAAAATTTTTTTCACTCAAAAATTATATTATTCAACTACTACTATATGTTTAGTACCACATTAGTCACATCACAGATTATATTGAATGAAGGCACTGCAAATATGCCCACGATGATGTATTTTGGAGAAAATCGTAGTATAATAAAGAAAGGATAATGTGCCAGTTGTTATTATTATAGGGAAATGTAAAGATGAAAATTAATAGCATATCAGTAGGGCTGGGGGAAGTTATAACACAGAGAGAACACACATGAAAACACTCTAAATCTGTATAACAATAAACAGAATCTTTAAAATAAAAGGTTGAGTTTCAATGGAGATGCCTATATTAGGATCATTTTAATCATGATGTATCAAACAGAACGCCCATTTTTGTCAATCATATAATATGTAAAGGACATAACATTATTTTAATTAAACAAATGAGAAACTTGGAGCCACAAAGTATTATCCACCACCAATAGTAGGTGGCAAGAGCAGTGTTACAATGATGAACTGGAACATTTATGGGGTATTCATTGTTGATTGATTACTCCATGCTCTCTGATACTGGAATACAAATCCTAGAGAAGAATAGACAATGGGCCCGAACTCCAAGCTTTGTATTACAACAGAAATGGACTTAATTACCTAATGAATGAAAGAGATGAAAAATGCTATAACACATCTTACTATATTCCATGTACAAAAAAAAAGAATGAAGGCTAAACACATTCTTTCAAATTTTACAATAATTCCATGAGAAAATGATATTTTCTGATTATCCCTGAGTGCTTTTTATGTACATCCTTGTAAAACACAGGGAATCTTTAGTAAATAATTTGGGTATAAAACATTTCATTGCTTAGTGTTCAGGAAGCTTATATTCTAATTAAAGAACAAAATACCACCTTTGAAGTGACAAAGAGTGTGGAGTTTTCAAGGCTGTAATCATTGCCTATGTCTACAGTTAAACAAAGAAAGCTAAGTGTGATGCCATTTCAAGCCTCTAGCAGAAGAAACTTACTAATAGTAACTAATGGGAAGATTCAACCAAATGTATCCAGGGTAAAGGAAATTTGAAGATGTGTAAATCAAGCAAAGTTGTCTGGACATATATTGTTTTGCTTAAAGTATAATGTTTCTAGTGTTCAGAATGATAAAAGCAAAAAAAAAAAATTCTTGTTAAAGTTAACTGAGATTAGACCTATTCTTATGTCAATACTGAGAGTAATACTTACATGCAAATTTGAACTTTTCTGTAGCAGATATCAGTAGTTAAATATCAATATTCCTCATCTGTACATTAATTCATGAAATGTTAGAATAAATATATAAGTAATAATACAAAACTATATTCGGGTGCCTGAATATAAATGTACACACTATCAGTAACACAAATTTTATCATGTTATATATTATATACTAGTTCATGATACTTCCTACTTTCGCTGCTTGAATCATGAAAGCTGTCATTGATAATTCATATGTTTATTGATGTTTTGCTTCTGATAGACTTCTAAAAGTAGACTGAATCAAGAATAAAACTTATGTTTTCATGGAACAATTGGCTAAAATTTGATTCAATATGAAAGGAACATTGTAGAGGTATTTAGAAGCTGAAAAGTATAGAGATAATAACAATAACTTTTATCCTTTGCAGTGTTTACTAATTAGTTTTTTTCAAAATATGCATAATCCACAGAAAAACATATTGTTAAAATTTCTCATTGAAAGGACAAATGAGCAATAACTAGAGGTTCTGACAATGAAATCAACATTTACTAAATAAGGAGAAAATATATCCAAGTATCAAAATGATGATCTTAGATGCCTAAATTAGAGTTGCATATTGGTGTACACATATATTTTACCAGAAGCCATCACTGCTTTCAAGGAAGGTAATCAAATTACATACTCATTGTAAAATATAAAATGTCAGATAATATTTGGGACAATACATAGTTCTGAAAAAATGTTCCAAGAACCCAAGAAAGATGAACTGTCTAAGACAGTTTATCTGTTTAAGGACATAGAGAAGTATGTTGATACATTCCAATGAGCTGTACAAGCATTAGTCTAAATGCTAGTGTTGGAAACGTGCTATCAAATTCTGACATTATTTTGAGAGGGCAGACTTATATAATTCACTGCCAGATGCTGTGTTTTTCAGGCTGGTCCTCCCAGTATACATAACATATCCAAACAATATCTTATCACAAGAACTATCAGGTTAGATTAAAGCTTGCTGATGTAGAATGTTCTATATGGTAGCTTAACTTTAAGCAGTAGACTATTCTAAAGATCACACTTGACTTCTTCCCTCTGAGTTATACAGAAGGAGCGAGCGAGATTCACATCTCTGATAATCTGTTCATTGGAAGAATCACTGTCTCACCAAAACCCACATTTGGATTTGAAGTTTGTGAGGAGTGTGTGTGTGTGTGTGTGTGTGTGTGTGTGTGTGCATTTGTATATGTGTGTGTGTAGTGTGAGTGTCTGTGTAGTATGAATGTGTGTGTGTGGGGTATGTAGTGTGTGTGTGTGTGGTGTGTGTGTAGCGTGAATGTATGTGTGTGTAGTGTGTGTGTGTAGTGTGAGTGTCTGTGTAGTATGAATGTGTGTGTGTGGGCTATGTAGTGTGTGTGTGTGTGTGGTGTGTGTAGCGTGAATGTATGTGTGTGTAGTGTGTGTGTGTAGTGTGAGTGTCTGTGTAGTATGAGTGTGTGTTGTGTAGTGTGAGTGTGTGTGTGTAGTGTGAGTGTGTGTGTGTAGTGTGAGTGTATATGTGCTTTTGTATGTATGTGTAGTATGTGTGTGTGAATGACAAAATGCTGATGAACTCCTTCGCTCTGATGATCATGGGAACACATGTTGGCAACAAAATATTTGAGCATCAAATCTAGGAGCATATTACAAAAAACTTATGACACAGTCAAATTGGTTTTGTTCCAGAAATACAAATTTGTTGAACATACACAAATCAATAAAAGCATTGCAACGTACCAACTAAGTGATAGGAAGCATGAGATCAATGTGATAGACACTAAAAGGTCTTTTGCAAACTTTGACATTGCTTCATGAAAAATCCTTTATTTGTGTTAGTGAGGTGGTTTGGTAAATAAGAACACATATACTTAGGGAAATCCTAGGTTTGAATTCTAATTCAACATCAAGAAATCTACATCTGCCTGTACATTCTATTGCATGAGATCAGATATCACCTTCTGGCATCTACAGACATCCGTTCTCAAGTGCACACACAAACACATGGACAAATGAACATATATACATAATTTAAAATTAATATTTCAAGTACCTTCAAAATTAGGAATAAATGACATATTTTCATATCTCAAATTTTGGGGTAATATAGCAGCATGGCTATTCTGGCAATGAATTACAGAAATTCTAGTCTTTATGATTCAGCTGGAATGAAATTGTGCCTCGATTGTAGTGGTATCTGGTTGGAATACAAGCATGCCCTTAGGATACATCTTTAATCTCAAACAATAAAAGTAAGGTTAGTTTAAAAATTGAAGCACCCATGTTTTGGGGGAGCAGACAAAATGATAAATTATAGGAAGATTTGATAGAATGCGTCAGAGACAGGATTACATTGAACTCTTGGAGAACATAAAGTCTTTAGAGAGCAGTGAAGAGAGGGAGGGAGAGAAGAGAGAGGAGAAGAGAGAGAGAGAGAAAGAGAGAGAGAGAGAGAGAGAGAGAGAGAGAGAGAGAGAGAGAGAGAGAGAGGTCTTACCAGTACAGTTTTACACAGACAGGTTGCAGAGAGTACAGGCTAGATAAAGGATAAGACAAAGTGAACCAGAGAATAAGAAGGTGCCAGAAACTTAGAACAAATTGCCAGCGTTAATTTGAGGCCAAGCAGAGCAATTCAGTGAGAAACCAGGTTGAATCTGTCAGCATGGAGAAGACTTTGAGCCAGAACTGCTAATTGAACCAGCTAGCCAGAGTTCAGAAAAGACTAGAACGGAGAACTTATTCAGCAGTAGACCTCTGAGAAAAGAATTATGTCTGGTAAATAAAAATTACTTTTATAATACCAAATCCAGAGAAAGAAATACTAATCAGAATGTATGAGGTTCACAGGAGAGTAAATAGTATTGAAAAAGAAGCATTCCATGACATTTTATACTTAAAAAATAAAGCACAAACTAAAGAATGGGTACTAAGAGATACAAGGTCATGTAGCATAAATGAGAATAGGAACAGACTGACTGAAGTCTTGTAAGCCATAAGAGCCTAGAAGATGTATTCTACATTGTAGAAAATCACAACTTCCAAGCCAGAGCACTGGGCTCATCAAAACTATCTACTGAAACAGAAGTAAAAACAAAGCATGTTAATAGAGTCTGATAAAGACAGAAAAAAGGAGAATACTGAAGGCGGTACTTTGGACTGAAGGAAAAGGGTAAAACAATTCCAAGATGCAACAACAGAAAATTACACAATACCAGGACAATATTCTGAAGTAAACCCAACCAAATCAATAGTATTGGAAATATTTATATTTAATTTTGTAATTTCTCAAAATTGAATGAAAATAATAACACAATGCACTAGAATCTATGAATTTCAATGAATGCCGTGTTAAGAGCCATGTTTATGACCTTAATTGCCTGCATAAAACAAAACTCTGAAAGATCTCAAATAGCTCAATGAGAGGCCATAGAAAAGCAAGAACAAAGCAAATCTAAAAGCAGTAACAGCAAAAATTAATAAAGTATAAACAAGATAAAACTCAATGAAAATGTTATTGAAACCAATTGTTGGTTCTTTCTTTAATTCCCCAGAGCTCCCAGGAACTAAACCACCAACCAAAGAGTACACATAGAGGGAGCCATGGCTACAGCTGCATATGTAGCAGAGGATGGCCTTGTTGGGCATCAATGGGAAGAGAAGTCCTTGGTCCTTCCAAGGCTAGACCTCCCAGTGTAAGGGAATGTCAGGACAGGGAGGCAGGAAGAGGTGGGTGGATGGGTGGAAGAACACCCTCACAGAAGGAGAGGGAGGGAGAATGGTGATGGGATAGGGGGTTTATGGATGGGAAACAGGGAAAGGGCATAACATTTGAAATGTAAATTAAAATATATCTAATTAAAAAAGAGGTTAATGAAACAGGAAATGCTAAATCGAGAAGAAGACAAGATAGAGGAGGGCATATGGGTGTTGATAACTAATAGTAAAGACCTTTGGACAAAGTCACAAGGAAATATAGTATTTTAGAAGCTTCATACATACCCTTCACACACCTAC
The DNA here is from genome assembly GCF_021556685.1 of Rattus norvegicus. Lineage (NCBI taxonomy): Eukaryota > Metazoa > Chordata > Mammalia > Rodentia > Muridae > Rattus > Rattus norvegicus. The sequence goes on from NC_141535.1 coordinate 14,728,152, forward strand.
ATAATAACGTATCTAAATGATAACCTAATTTAAGACAACACAGCAGTTACTAGACAGAACACTTTATTCAGTTGTTGACCTATGAGTTTCCATGAGACATCTCCTCCCACCTCAAACATTGTAGGCTACCTTCATTATTGTGGTGTCCATCCAAAATCTGACATTCTGCTCTTACTGTTGAAGATACCACATAGTTGAGTCAATGAATATGGAAAATGTAAGATGCTATTGAATTGGAATTATCTCCATATTGGAAAGCTTTCATAATGCTTTACGGTACTATGTTCATTGGACTACAGATTAATCATCAGACATATCATCTGTAAATCCTGCAGGCTAAGATAAAGACGACCTGACAAGACATGTCCTGTGGTATAGTTGTGGAACAAATATCGTGGCAGTAACCAGTCATAAGCAAAAGCTATTCTCAGTCTTAAAGTAGTCTCACTTTCCAGTAAGCAGCTATGTATGCAAGACATAAAGTTGACAAGATGCTGAGAATATTGAAGATTTGTGTTTGGGGGACCTACAGTATGCCTTCCAAGGCTTAGAAAATATTTAAAGAGGGAAAGAGAAATGTGTAAGAACCAGAAGACCAAATAAGACCTGAAGAGCAAGGACCAAAGAATGGGAAGTACCATCCCTAGGCCTGAAGCAACCATCATGATCCTGAGTGCACAGTACTTGTTTTCTTGCATATGGTCTACAGAATACGTCATGAACAGTTACTCATGCACGTTTGAGGAGATTGAACAGTCCTACAGCAAAATAAGATGAATAGATAAGAGTGCAAGAAACAGATTTGTATACTGGGGATACATACAGGGGTAGAAGAACAATGGGAGAGGGTAGAGATTTTTCAGTTTCTTTTTATAGAATATTTTTAACCTTTTTCCTTTACAAATTAAAACTTAATTTTGTGAATTTGAAGCAGTAGTTTTCCTACTTCAAATTTGTGAAATATTTTTTATTTAATTATCAGTTTTTCAGATATTTCACTTTTAGCTTTATGAATTATGTGTGATAGATTGTTATGCACTACACCAGTTAGGATTCAAGGTTCACACTAATAACTCTGCTTTTCTTTTTCCCCACTGACTTGTATTGCTACAGTAGCCCTTGTTTGCAAATGCATCATAGTCTACAATGATACCAATGCCACACTATACTGCTTATTAAGATTTATTTCTTGACTAATTCCTTATTCCTCAACCTTTTTATTGAGTATTAGATCTACTTTTTCTGTTTATCCTTAAATTGGATTTATTGAGGCAAATGTACACAAACTACAACCAGGCTCTTTAATAGTTTCTTTAGTTTTAATAAAATTCAATAATTTCATATCCACATTTTAATCATGACATTGACTTATTTCCACCACATTTCTTTCACAGCTAAATGTAGTTCTTGGAAAAGAGTGATCGCATTTCCACGTCTCTTGGATTATCAACTCTCTTATTATATAATAGAATCCCAGTATAATATAGTTTTTTATTTTTTAAGCACATGAACAATTGGCTACTATATTTAGTAATATCTATAATGAACATGTACAGGGAAATGGATGGAATTGCAGATACTTTTGTTAAGTAAAATAATTTAGAATAATAAAGATAAACAGTATTTTTCTTTCATATCTGTATATAAGATTTAAATATATACATATATACATACACATGAACATATGTTTACATGTATATATGCAGAGAGCCCATGAAACTAAGGATATTATAAGGAAAGAGGAAGATATCTAAAAGTAGTGTTGTATGCATACACACATGTGTGATATGTGCAGGCACATGTGGACATACCTGGAAGACCAAGGGAACCATTAGAAGAAAAGTAGAAGGAAGGTGGTGAGAAGAGTGTTCTATTAATTTAAGAAGGTATCAAGTATTCACACAAAGCTTAGGCTATGTCTAGTGCATATACAATTTCAATTGCTTTTTAAATATTTATTAAATATGAATTGGATGTTAATTTAGTCGAGTCAGAATTGGGCACACATGTTGTGGATCCAACTTGAAGTCTTCCAATTACAAAATAAATATATCTGTTGATTAAGTTAGGTTTCTTTGATTTTACTCAAAATATTTTTATTTTTGACAAGAATTTATTATATTTCTTCCTAGTGTTTGCAATTCGTTAATCTACTATTATGCATGTTAATTTATAAATTTTGGTAATTGGTTAATGCTAATATAGAGAAATATAAATGGTTTTAGATTGACTATGTCTGATGCTACTTGATATAAATAAATTGTACTATTGAATATATCTGGAATGACCATTACTATGGAATATTTTCAATTCTAGTAACAGTTTCTGTTGGGGTTTATAATTTTTCACATTTATAATGCACAGTGGCTTTTTGTTTTACACAATACTTTTTTGTATAGGATATTTTCTTAATTTTCATTTCTTTTTTTCTTTTTTTTCTTCCATTTTTATTAAATTGGGTATTGTTTACCTTTCAAATGCTATTCCCTTTCCCGGTTTCCAGGCCATCATTCCCCTAACCCCTCCCCCTCCTCTTTATATGGGTGTTCCCCTCCCCTTCCAGCCCCCATTATCGCTCCCCCCAACAATCCCTTACACTGGGGGTCCAGCCTTGGCAGGACCAAGGCCTTCCCCTTCCACTAGTGCCCCTACTAGGCTATTCATTGCTACCTATGAATTTGGAACCCAGGGTCAGTCCATGTATAGTCTTTGGGTAGTGGCTTAGCCCCTGGAAACTCTGGTTGGTTGGCATTGTTGTTCATATGGGGTCTCAAGCCCCATCAGCTCTTCCAGTTCTTTCTCTAATTCCTTCAACCAGGGTCCCGTTCTCAGTTTGCTGCTGGCATTTGCCTCTGTATTTGACATATTCTGGCTGTGATTCTCAGGAGTGTCAGCCTGCACTTAGCTTTATCCATCTTATCTAGTTTGGTGGCTGTATGTGTATGGATCACATGTGGGACAGGTTCTGTATGGCCGTTCCTTCAGTCTCTGCTCTAAACTTTGCCTCCCTATCCCCTCCTATGGATATTTTTGTTCCCCTTTTAAAGAAGGAGTGGAACATGGACATTTTGGTCATCCTTCTTGAGTTTCATGTGTGCTTTATCCAATACTTAACAGTATTCTTCAACCAATTCTTTTGTTTTCCAAACATTAACTAGATGTGGTCAATTCTAGACTCTCTCTCTCTCTCTCTCTCTCTCTCTCTCTCTCTCTCTCTCTCTGTGTGTATATATATATATATATATATATATATATATATATGTGTGTGTGTGTGTGTGTGTGTGTGTGTGTGTGTATCCATATGTGTGTGGTGTTTATTATATACATATATACATACATATATGTGTATGTGTTCATGTGTGGCTTGTATGTGTCTATTTAATAAGCATATAACTTGTCTTTGTGAAATCTGTTTTATTAACTATAGTATTTAGCTTCTGGAGTTAACTTTTGGTTAATGAACATAAATCTTGTCTTAATGGCTTTGCCTTTCTTCATTAGGGATTTCATTATTTGGGTACTTTTTGGTTTGTATTTAGAATGTTCTTGCTGTGGCCTTAAACTGTGCTTGTGCATTGGTTGACACTCCTTACACTTTCAGTCTTGGCTCATAAAGGAGTATCCTGAGTATAAAAGCCTTCATCAGTAACCTCATTCACGTCCTCTGGTCTACGGATGTCACGTTTCATTTCCACACATATGATTCACACCCTGCATTCATTCTTGCCGCTTAAATAGTCAGCAGTGGTGTCACACATGATCTCAGTGGCATGCTTGTCTTCTGGCGCCCGTCACTCTTTCTTGAAGATTTATGCTTCCAACTTTGATAATTTCCTTTTGTCACAATTTTTTTCTTTAGAAATTCATTTGGCATTTCTTGCGTTTTGAGTTCGTTGACAACAAATTCATTCAGCTTCTGTTTGAGACAGTCTCCCTTTTGTCTTTACTTCTGAATGATACTTTCACTAGGTATAGAAATTTAGCTGACAGCTATTCTTTCTTCTTCCCCCATCACTGTGCTGATGGCAGTTCATTCTCTCTGGGTTGTATTGTTTTTGATGAGATGTCAGCCATTTTGTGTTTTTGTTGTTCCATGTATATAGGCTGTCCTCTATGTCTGTATACAGATAAATTTTCACTTTATTCAGTAATTCTACTGTGATATGTCTAAGTATAATTTTTATGGCTTTCCTCGAGTTCTCTAAACATTTTAAATAATTGTCATCTCGATTTTAAAATTTATTCACCCCTCTTTCTTTTGAAACTCTTTTTTACAAATACATCTTCTCTCTGTTCCTTAGAAGCTGTTCTTAGATCTTTGTACAGTTTTTAAAGAATATATTTTATGTTTTTATAATTTTATTCAAGTTATTTGGACTTCAGAATTCTTTCTGTTCCCATGTTAAGTTTGTCACTAAGCCTAATGTGGAAACTTTCTTAAACTCATATTTTTATAGATATTTAATTTCTAAATGAAAACTCTATTTAAATAGTCCATCTGAATTTCAAACTATTCACAATTAACATTTTGGTCATTCTGTCTTCAAAATTACATCTTGATAATACTTTACTTTTAAAATATTTTTCTATTTGTTTTTTAATTATCGGTGTGCCTGAATCAATTTATGTGCAAGTCCCTGCACAGAGTAAGAGGATACAGATGTCCTGAAACAGGTGTTGTAGGTGGATGTGAGCCATTTGACTTGGGTGCTGGGAACTGGACCTGGGTACCATAAATAAGGAGCACTGATAACCACCGACTCATCCCTTCTACAATCTCCACTAAAGGGTATATTCTAGCCCCAAATTCTGATTTATTAGTAGCAGTTTAAATTTTATCTCTTTAATTCCTAAAAATCCTTATACAACTTGTCTTATATCTCAGATTAAAATATTTTATGTAATACTTTTATGTACCTGATACTCACATTAAATGATTTAATTAAATTCTCATAAAACTCCATCAGGATGCAATGGCAGTTTTCAAAACCTACTATGTTCATAGTGCTTGTCAAAATTAGTTCTTAAAGAAAACAAGATATTCAATTTGTTGTTTTTTTTGTACATAACAATCTTCTTTTCATTCACTCACAGGTAGTAAATATTTATTTTCTTAATTATGTTTTGTGTAGAAGTTATCTTTGAGAATAATTCACTATTTACTATGTTAGAAGGAAGACTTTTAACAAAGATGTAGAAATATAAAATCATTGTTTTTGATTATGTGGAAGAAATAAAGGATATTTTCCTAGACAAACAAATGTGACAGTAGTACAAAAATGCAACCTCACAGCTGACTACCTGGTCATTTGGCTCTTATTATATTTCTGCCTCTTCCTCTGCTTTGGTTGCTGAGCTAATTCAAAGTGGTCAAAGTGGTCAGTCCTTAAATTGTGTGTGTGTGTGTGTGTGTGTGTGTGTGTGTCTGTCTGTCTGTGTGTGTGTGCGTGTATGTGTATGTGTTTATATTGTGATACCAAAAATGAACACAGGGACATGAATTTGGGAGAGAGTGAAGGAATCCAGGATAAGAGAAAACATAGATCAGTTGTCTTGAGTAGTACAGTAACTTGTGCTCAAAAGTGAGATTTTAGTATTTTATATCAATACAACTTGTTCCATCTCCTTAAAAGAAGTGGGGGGGGGGGGGTCATTTTAAAACTCATTCTTAGATTTTAATGTGATAGGAAGAAACTTGTGTGCAGATAACTTTTCCATGCTAGTCAAAGTCAACATCCTCTCCTATCAAGGACTTGGAACATATGGATTAATAGCCTATCTCAAAGTTTTTTTTCTTGCCTTTCTCTTTATAGATAGATTATGACTCAGAGTTTTTCTTCTGTAAGCAATCATGAATATTCATAATCTTGTGGTTGTCCTACTATAATAAAGTCAGGAAAGGTAGAATAATTTTCAACCTCCAAAATAAATACGGATATATACATGTATATATGTATATATATACATATATGTGTGTATATGTATGTATGTATATATGTGTACATGTAAAATATAAACGAGAACATATAAATTTGTATGGCTACATGTTTACATGCATAGCATCTAAATTTAATTGTGTATTTATGTATTTCTTATTCACTTTATTAAAAGTATAAATCACATGGAGTAAAAAGTGAATATTGGAAACAAACCTGTTGAAAATACTTCCATATAAACTAGGAAGAGTTGTATAGTCCAGTTTACACAATGAAATGTCACTTTACTTATAACATTGAAATATTAACATTATAGGGTTGTGAAAAAGACCCAGCGATATAACATATAAAACATTAGGTCAAACTCAGGTAGTACATGAAGGAGCAACTATGGTAGTGGTTATTAATTTTTAATACACCACCAATCCAATTCTCCCTGCAGCTAGAACATTTCACAGAATTTTCACAGGATTATAGAAAATATCGTTTCAAAAAATCCTCAAAGTTAATCCAGGATAACTAAAAACATTTATGAAAAATATTCCTAAAATGCTGAATTGAACAATTAGGTAAGAAAACCTTCAAGTCAAGTGGAATAAAACAGAAACCTGCTGACTATGGTTAATAATGCAGTTTGATGGCTGATCTGAATTTTAGCCTGGTTAGCAACTATTATTCATGTGCTGATTATTTTTATTACTTACTTATGTGGGTTTTGTTGGTTTTTGTATGTTTGTTTGACTGGTTTTCTTTTGTTTTAGTGTTTTTCTATCTTGATATAGGAACTATATATGGTTTTATGGCTAAAATAATGAAAACAGTGCTTGAACTTGAATGTTCACTCATAAGAGAAATTATCATTAAGTTTGCCAATGATATCTCACTTTGATATCCTAAGAAAGAATTAGACGATGCTATTTAAAGTCGTTTGGGCCTGTGTCCGGGGTATTATGGCTCCATCACATGATAGACTTACAGTAGATTTTTGCGGATTTCCCACAGAGATTTGCACTGGTTTAACCACATTGTATTGCCACTAACAGTGGATGAGGGTTTCTGTCTTCCAAGTCTCGCCAGTGCTTGTTCTCAGTTGTGTTGATATTTGCAGTTCTGACTGACGTGAGTTGAAACCTCACGTACTCTAACTTTTATTTCTCTAAATGGGGTAGTGATGAACACTCAGGTATTTCTTAGACATTTGACTTTTTCTTTTAAGAACTGTTAGATTTTAAGCCATGTTTTTTTTCTTTTTTCTTTTTTTTTTTATTAACTTGAGTATTTCTTATATACATTTCGAGTGTTATTCCCTTTCCCGGTTTCCGGGCAAACATCCCCCTCCCCCCTCCCCTTCCTTATGGGTGTTCCCCTCCCAACCCTCCCCCCATTGCCGCCCTCCCCCCATAGTCTAGTTCACTGGGGGTTCAGTCTTAGCAAGACCCAGGGCTTCCCCTTCCACTGGTGCTCTTACTAGGATATTCGTTGCTACCTATGGGGTCAGAGTCCAGGGTCAGTCCATATATAGTCTTTAGGTAGTGGCTTAGTCCCTGGAAGCTCTGGTTGCTTGACATTGTTGTACTTTTGGGGTCTCGAGCCCCTTCAAGCTCTTCCAGTTCTTTCTCTGATTCCTTCAACGGGGAACCTATTCTCAGTTCAGTGGTTTGCTGCTGGCATTCGCCTCTGTATTTGCTGTATTCTGGCTGTGTCTCTCAGGAGCGATCTACATCCGGCTCCTGTCAGTCTGCACTTCTTTGCTTCATCCATCTTGTCTAATTGGGTGGCTGTATATGTATGGGCCACATGTGGGGCAGGCTCTGAATGGGTGTTCCTTCAGTCTCTGTTTCAATCTTTGCCTCTCCCTTCCCTGCCAAGGGTATTCTTTTTCCTCATTTAAAGAAGGAGTGAAGCATTCACATTTTGATCGTCCGTCTTGAGTTTCGTTTGTTCTAGGGATCTAGGGTAATTCAAGCATTTGGGCTAATAGCCACTTATCAATGAGTGCATACCATGTATGTCTTTCTGTGATTGGGTTAGCTCACTCAGGATGATATTTTCCAGTTCCAACCATTTGCCTACGAATTTCACAAAGCCGTTGTTTTTGATAGCTGAGTAATATTCCATTGTGTAGATGTACCACCTTTTCTGTATCCATTCCTCTGTTGAAGGGCATCTGGGTTCTTTCCAGTTTCTGGCTATTATAAATAAGGCTGCGATGAACATAGTGGAGCACGTGTCTCTTTTATATGTTGAGGCATCTTTTGGGTATATGCCCAAGAGAGGTATAGCTGGATCCTCAGGCAGTTCAATGTCCAATTTTCTGAGGAACCTCCAGACTGATTTCCAGAATGGTTGTACCAGTCTGCAATCCCACCAACAATGGAGGAGTGTTCCTCTTTCTCCACATCCTCGCCAGCTTCTGCTGTCACCTGAGTTTTTGATCTTAGCCATTCTCAGTGGTGTGAGGTGAAATCTCAGGGTTGTTTTGATTTGCATTTCCCTTATGACTAAAGATGTTGAACATTTCTTTAGGTGTTTCTCAGCCATTCGGCATTCCTCAGCTGTGAATTCTTTGTTTAGCTCTGAACCCCATTTTTTAATAGGGTTATTTGTCTCCCTGCGGTCTAACTTCTTGAGTTCTTTGTATATTTTGGATATAAGGCCTCTATCTGTTGTAGGATTGGTAAAGATCTTTTCCCAATCTGTTGGTTGCCGTTTTGTCCTAACCACAGTGTCCTTTGCCTTACAGAAGCTTTGCAGTTTTATGAGATCCCATTTGTCGATTCTTGATCTTAGAGCATAAGCCATTGGTGTTTTGTTCAGGAAATTTTTTCCAGTGCCCATGTGTTCCAGATGCTTCCCTAGTTTTTCTTCTATTAGTTTGAGTGTGTCTGGTTTGATGTGGATGTCCTTGATCCACTTGGACTTAAGCTTTGTACAAGGTGATAAGGATGGATCGATCTGCATTCTTCGACATGTTGCCCTCCAGTTGAACCAGCACCATTTGCTGAAAATGTTAAGCCATGTTTTAATAAGGTCTTTTGTTTCTTGATTCTTTGTATATAGTCGACATTGATTATGTTTAAAATACATAGCTGGCAAAGATTCTCTCCATTTCTGTGGGCCTCTTCTCCATTCTATAAATGTTTCTTTAATTTAATTCCAACATTTCATTCTTCCTTTTACTCCATCCATACATCCCCATAATCCTTCTCCACTGTTCTTTAAATTAATGACCTCTTGTTATACTGTTATTTCAGATTTATGTATATTATATGTGTGTGTGGGGGAGTATGTGCATGTGTGAGTATGCATATATATTCCTAAATATAACTTATTGAGTACCTATAATTCTACTTGTAAGTATATTCCTTGAAATGAATGTTTGGCACTAGAGAACCACTTGCTTGGTGCTTCTCTTGGGAAGGTCACCCGTTTTTCTCAGATTTCCTCAGTTGTCTCTGGTTCTTTATATAGAGGTGAAGTCTAGTGGGTTTTTGTTCATAGTTTTATGGGTTCATTGGTGTTATTATTGCTCGGCCCACATTTGGGAGATCATTTTGGTGAGACTTCCTTAGTGTAACTTCTGATATTTCTATGAAACACAATGCTACAGCAAACTTCCTGATCATTACTATTCAACTTTAAGGAAAAAATAAAACCATGAAATATGCAAATGAAATAGATGGATCTATAAGAAGTTATGTTGAGTAAGGTAGCCCAGATTCACCATGTTCTCTCTTTGTCCCCATTTCCGATCTGCAAACCTTTAGGTGGGAATAAACAACAAGTAGTGCCCAGAGAAACAGAAATGTATAAAGGAACGAACAGAAGGCATGAGAAGGAGTCTGGCTGGCATGGTGTGTGGAATAGATGGACAAAACTGCTATGAAGTAAGAACTGGAAAAATGGGGAAAGGGCAGCAACTGGGGGTATGGGAAGGAGGTGGATACAGACAGAGAAGGAGAACTGAGAGTGGAATAACATCCAGCTCCTTGAACAGCCTCATAGAATCTCATTTTATATCGTCCTAAAATTATAGACAATATGATATATGTATGCATGTATATACATACATGAATATGTTTATATATGTATATATAAACGCATATACTATATCTGTATGTTATATGTATCTATGAACACCAACAAACACACACACACACACACACACACACACACACACACACACACACACACACTGTTAATGGAAGTGGAGCCTTTCCCTAAAACATTAGGCTAACAAAAACTCCAGTATCACAGACAAAAATTTCCTTTTGAATGATAAGTCTAAATAGTCCAGTTGACTCCCCCAAACATAGACCATATAGCCTTGGTTGCCTAACAGTCATTGAGGGTGGGCATGCATTGGTGAAGACAGCTCACACTTAAGACAGTACTCATAAACTTTGAGTTTGGTCTGATCTGATCTGATAGCCGCTTTCCTGTTGTCCAGCCTACATGGGCCTGAAAGTACTGTGCAAGCTCCTAAAGAGGGGAATAAATCAAACAATTGTATCCAGATGCTACACCTACAACAACCTAGGGCATTTAGCTGCTTGGATGTGTGTGTGTGTGTGTGTGTGTGTGTGTGTGTGTGTGTGTGTGTGTGTGTGTGTGGTGTGCACGCGCGCATTAACTGACACTCACATGTTGGTGGCAGCCAACAAATTGGAAGTAAGTCCCATTCAGCAGGATGGAACTTATGTGTGTTACTGATCAGCTTTCCTGGTCTAAGAAGACCATAGGCATGAGAGTCTATTACCACCATTTCTAGACCAACAAAATTCTTTACTACATTGGAAAAAAATTTTTATATTTAAAGATAATTGAAGCTGCCATCAAAGAACCTTTTATTCTCTATGGTGTGACTTTTTCTATAAGGTGAATTTCAGATGCTTAGAGATCAACCCTCTTGATAATGAAGTGCTTCCCCACATATTCAAAGTTTAATATACTTACTAGTTTAGTGTTTAAGTAAAATACAGGACACATTGGAGAAAATTTTGCACAGAATTTAATGCTTCTAAGTGAAGGATGAATATATTTGGGTCAAAATTCAGTGTAGGAAGGCTCTGGTTGCTAGGAGTCTGCATCAGCAGCTGGAGTTAGAAAACAAAGTGTTTTTCATAGTTGTCATCTTTATGGTAATGATATGATAAAGGAGCTTAAACCGTATAAGTTCCTCAGGGTATATTTGCTATGCTTTTAAAGGAAAAATCAAAGTATAATATTATAACCTCCTAGCTGATGCAAGGGGAAAGTGAATTGGTTATTGAAATTATTGTTTTTATCGTTTGGCCTACTTTCAGATGGACATAGACAAAATAATAAGGACTTAATGGAAAAATAAAGAAATGTCCAACATGGCTAATAATTAAGGGCATTTAAATTTTTAAATTAGATCAAAGAAAGCAAACAAAAAATATTGAAAGACTAGCATTAAGACTATCTTTTTAACAAAGAAAGGAAATGTTAGCCAAAAATATTATTTTTATACACCTTCTTTTCCCCTCAAATTGTTAATAAAATGAAATATCACATTTTGCATCTTGTTTGCTGTCTTTCTTCTCAGGTCTGGGGTAGCTGGGAGAGAGGCAGAGAGGTAACCCATGGTGATCATCTAACAATCAGCTTTGATTCTAGCCAGAATCTGTCCTCACACTTGAGTTCTTTTAGTTGTAAACATTTTTTTAATTCTGAGGAAATGCAGGAAAATACGTGTATAGCCCTAAAATGTTTCAGTCTCAAGTATTTGTACTATAACTTCTATAATTTGTTTCATACTAAATTTTCATCTCATTTTTTCTGGATTCCTCTAAAGTTGGAGTTCACATAAGGTTCAATTTTAGGAAGTTGGATTTTTAATAAGATTCCTTTAAATGGTTTCCATATTTAGTCAATCTTGGCAGGTCTTAACAGTCCACAGAGGAGCAAATAGAGAGATTATGAAAAAAATAACTTATTTAACTTCTAGAAGCAACTGAAATCTGGGTTATTTGACTTCAAAGATGTGAATGTAATGTTGGCAATTTAAATTTGTCAATAGCCTAACACGACATTCTGCCAAAAGGGTTTCTTTATTCTACCGACAAGAGCCCTGTTTCTTAAGTCTCTGTGAAATGCCCTAGCTAAAATTTTTGCTCTTGACACATAGTTCTTTTCCATAGTGCATTCATTTAGTTTCAATGCTGCTACTTTTTCTAACACCCCCACATACATTGTGCACATATATATATATATGTACACACACACTCACACACTTACACATGTATATATGCATATGTAAGACATAATAAATAAGGAAGAATTAATTTATAGCATTATTTTAAAGATATTTATATGTGTTCTTTAACTATTAGACATATAAAGCTCAGCTGCTCTAGTTGTACACGTGTTTTGTCGTGTCTCATTACTCTCTTCAGAATCTATAACACAAAGCCTTCACTGTTCACTTGGATGTTTTTTGGGTTCAGTAACATAATCAATACTGAGCCTGCAACTGCCGCTGGTATTCAGAGGCCGGAAGACAAGAGGAAAAAGGTGGGCAGGATGGAGAGGAAGCCAGGAACCATTTTATGATTTATTCAGTTTTTATGTAAAAATACTCCATTTGCTTACTGCAGAGTGTTACTATTCTTATCATCTGATGGGCCTGAGGCATGGGCCACACACATCATCTGTCTAAAAATAAATCCACAGCCTTTCTGAGTGTCATTATGGAATTTGTTTCCTAACAACTGCCTATGAGTCTTTATTAGAATTCAAGTGGTCTCGACTCAGTACCAACAATGAGGTCCATGTACACTAATAGGGAGCAGTTTGTTCCCCAGTGAGCTCTGGCAGGGTCAGAATGGGGTGTGTTATAAAACAGGCACAATGTGGCGAATCTAGATCTTTGTTTTTATGCAACAGATAGGACTCAATAAGTGTATTTTATCCACACAAAAGCTGTATGTTTTTCAATTCAGTTAAACAATGGGGGCTATAGATGGCATACCAGACTTGATTTTAGCCAGGTGCCAACTCATTTTGATAGGCAACCTAGGAAAGGAGCCATGAAAGTGATAGAGACTTTCTCAAAAATGGGATTTCTAGAACTGGAAGCATTTCCAGTCTTGTTTCATAAAAACAGAGAAAACTCACCTGTGTAGCCACATAAGTATTGTTTTAGGAACATCTATTCCTGTGTAGATTGAAAGAAATCAGCAAGTAGGAAATTCACAAACAAGCTGTAAATTGAAAAACTATTTTATTTCTTTATTCATAGAAAGAAATAAAGTATTTCTGTGAGAAAAGAAATAACCATTCTTGTTGTGTGTATTTAGGTATGTAGTTGCAAAGAGAAGCTAAAAAAAATGGTGGAGAAGCAGACTCGAACAGATTGTACCAATATAGCTGCCGCTGGGAAAGGGGTGCTGACTTTTCCTTATAAGGGAAAAGTCACTTATTTACATGTGAAAGTCCTAGACAAGTCAGACATAACTTGTAAAATTTTGGTTTTGCTTTTGTTTTTGTTTTCTGTAGCAATTGGAGGAAAGTAAATGCTAGAAGAAAAACAGTAACAATTCCAATGTTTCTTACATGGGAGAGAGTTAAAATGTGATGTTACTAATATGACATTTTAGACTAGACATGAAATACATATTATCAAAGCAAATGGACTGGGTATAAATCAAACTACCAGGGCTATGACTGTCTTTTGGGATATACATAAACAGTTTTGTGGGATGGATCCCAGGTGTAGCAGTCTCTGGATGGCCTTTCCCTCAGTCCTTGCTCTACTCTTTGTACGTGTATTTCCTCTCCCGGTGAGTATTTTGTACCCCCTTCTAAGAAGGACTGAAGCATCCACATTTTGGTCTTCCTTCATCTTTCTTGGGTAGTCCCAGTTTAGGGGCTAATGTCCACTTATCAATGAGTGCATACCATGTGTGTTCTTTTGTGACTGGGTTATTTCACTCATGATGATATTTTCTCATTCCATCAATTTGCTTAAGTCACCCTGCCTCCCAGAGCTCCACGGAACTATACCACCAGCAAAAGAGTACATAGCCATGGAGGAACCCATATTAATCGTGCCAATCCATAAGCATGGGAGCTCTTTCCATCTTCTGAGATCTACTTCAATTTCTTTCTTCAGAGACTTGAAGTTTTTGTCATACAGATCTTTTTCTTGTTTGGTTAAAGTCACACTGAGTTATTTTATATTATCTGGTATTATTGTGAAGGGTGACATTTCTCTAATATCTTTCTCGGCCTTTTTATCTTTTGAGTAGAGGAAGGCTACTGATTAGTTTGAGTTAATTTTTTTTCTGGAGCTGAGGACCGAACCCAGGGCCTGTGCTTGCTAAGCAAGCGCTCTACCACTGAGCTACATCTCCAACCCCGAGTTAATTTTATACCCAGTCACTTTGCTGAAGTTTTCTTTATCAGGCTTAGTATTTCATGTAGCAGAGGATGGCATTGTCTGGCATCAATAAGAGGAGATGCCCTTGGTCTTTTGAAGGCTCATTTCCCCAGTGTAGAGCAATGCTAGGCTGTTGAGGTGGGAGTGTGTGGGTAGGAAGGGCAGCATCTTCATAGAAGCAGGGGGAGAGGGTCATCTGGTTTTCCAGAGAGAACCCAAGAAGAAAACTAGGAGGAACCATCTATGATCAGGATAAGTTTCAAAGACTTTTCCCAGGAACTAGATCTTCCCCTTGATGAACTTCAACTTTAAAGTGATTTTTTTCACAGTATTGTTGAAAAATGATAGAGAAATTACTGTTGAATCAGTGAATCATAACATCTGTGTGTAAATAGAATAAATAAGCAGGTAAAAAAGAAAGGAAGAAAGAAAGAGGAAGGACGGAAGGAAAGAAGGAAGAAATGCTACTATAACAAGGATGATAGAGAGCATGGTGGACACTAAACCAGATACAGGAAGAGAAAGTCTAATGTCTTTCACACATGTGGAATCTCAGGAAACAGAACAACATTCAGAGAAACACAATCAAGTAATTACTAGAGACAATGGAGCAGTAAGATTGGAAAGACGCTTGTCAATGAATACTTAATTTCTGTTAGGCATAAAGAATGTCTGCAGTTTCTCACATCATTGTGGCTTAGTTAATAGCACTATAATGTATACTAAAGGATTCAATGTGATGAATAGTTGCTATAGCCTGTATCTGTTTATTCTGTATGAGCATGTATAAGAATATATATACATACATATTCATATATACATATGCACACATACATATTCATATATACATATACACACACACATATATATATATACACACACATATACTATTGTGCAGGGCTATTACATATGTGATTTTTACTTGTCTATTATAAAATTTGCTCACTGAATTGGTTGAGACCTTTAGTACTCAGGCTTTTTTACAATAGCACCATTTGATCGATTCTTTTTTAATTGGATAATTTTTAATTTACATTTCAAATATTATTTCCTTTCCCGGTTTCCTGGACATAAGGCCCATATTCCATTTCCCTCCCCTTCTTCTATAAGGGTGTTGCCTTCCCCATCCACCCCCCCTTCCTGCCTCACAACATTCCCCTACACTGGGGGTCCAACCTTGGCAGGTCCAAGGGCTTGTCCTTCCATTGGTGCCCAACAAGACCATCCTCTGCTACATATGCAGCTGGAGCCATGGGTCAGTCAATGTATAGTCTTTGGGTAGTGGTTTAGTCCCTGGGAGCTCTGATTTGTTGTCATTGTTGTTCTTATGAGGTTGCAAGTGCCTTCAGCTCTTTCAATTCTTTCTCTAATTCCTCCAACGGAAGGAATTAGAGAAAGTTCAGTGGTTTGATACTAGCAATCACCTCTGTGTTTAACACGCTCTGGCTGTGTCTCTCAGGAGACATCTATATCTGGTTCCTGTCAGCCTGCACTTTTTAGCTTCATCAATCTTATCTAGTTTTGGTGCCTGCGTATGTATGGGCACACGTGGGGCAGGCTCTGAATGGCTATTCCTTCAGTCTCTGCTCTAAACTTTGCTTCCATGTCCCCTCCTATGAACATATTTGTTCCCCATTTTAAGAAGGAGTAAAGCATCTGCATTTTGGTCAACCTTCTTCTTCAGCTTCATGTGGTCTATGAATTGCATGTTGGGTAATTTGAGCATTTGGGGTAATATCCACTTATGAATGAGTGCATACCATGTATGTTTTTCTGTGATTGGGTTACCTTGCTCAGGATGGTATTTTCTAGTTCCATCCATTTGCCTATGAATTTCATAAAGTCATTGTTTTTGATAGCTTAGTAGTACCCCATTGTGTAAGTATACCATATTTTCTGTATCCATTCCTCTGTTGAAAGGCATCTGGGTTCATTCTAGATTGTGGCTATTATAAAAAGGCTGCTATGAACATTTTGGAGCATGTGTCTTTGTTGTATGTTGGAGCATCTTTTGGGTATAACCCAGGAGACATACAGCTAGGTTCTAGGGAGTAGAATGTCCAATTTTCTGAAGAACTTCCAGACTGATTTCCAAAGTGGTTGTACAATATGTAATCCCACCAACAATGGAGGAGTCTTCCTCTTTCTCCACATCCTCTCCAGAATTTGTTGTTTCCTGAATATTTGATCCTAGCCATTCTTAGTGGTATGAGGTGGAATCTCAGGGTTGTTTTGATTTGCATTTCCCTGATGACTCAGGATGTTGAGCATTTCTTTAGGTACTTCTCAGCCATTCGATATTCCTCAGTTAAGAATTCTTTGTTTAGCTCTGTACCCCAATTTTAATAGGCTATTTGGCTTTCTGTAGCCTAACTTCTTGAGTTCTTTGTATATATTAGATATTAACCCTCTACCAGATGTAGGATTGGAAAAGATCCTTTCCCAATCTGTTGGTTGCCATTTTATCCTAATGACAGTGTCCTTTGCTTTACCAAAGCTTTGCAGTTTTATGGGGTCCCATTTTTTGATTCTTAATCTTAGAGCATAAGTCATTCAGGAAAATTTCCCCAGTACCCATGTGATTGAGACTCTTCCCCACTTTTTCTTCTATTAGTGAATCTATTGAGTGTATCTGGTTTTATGTGGAGGTCCTTAATCCACTTGTACTTAAGCTTTGTACAGGGCAATAAAAATGGATCAATTTGCATTCTTCTACATGCTGACCTCTAGTTGAACCAGCACCATTTGTTGAAAATGCTATCATTCTTCCATTGAATGGTTTTAGCTCCTTTGTCAAAATAAAGTGAACATAGGTGTGTGGGTTCATTTCTGCATCTTCACTTCTATTCCACTGATCTACCTGCCTGTCTCTGTACCAATACCATATAATATTTTATTAAAATTTATCTGTAATACTGCTTGAGGTCATGGATGGTGATTCCCCCAGAAGTTCTTTTTTGTTGAGTATATTTTTCACTATCCTAGGTTTTTTGTTATTTCAAATGAATCTACAAATTGTCCTTTCTAACTCTATGAAGAATTGAATTGGAATTTTAATGGGAATTGCATTGAATCTGTAGATTGCTTTTGGTAAAGTGGCAATTTTTACTATATTAATTCTGCCAATCCATGAGCATGGGCGGTCTTTCCATCTTCTAAGATTTTCTTCAGTTTTTTTCTCCAGAGACTTGAAGTTCTTGTCATACAGATCTTTCACTTGCTTGGTTAAAGTCACACTGAGTTATTTTATATTATCTGGTACTAGTGTACAGGGTGACATTTCTCTAATTTCTTCCTCAGCCTTTTTATCCTTTGAGTAGAGGAAGGCTACTGATTTGTTTGAGTTAATTTTATACCTAGCCACTTTGCTGAGGTTGTTTGTCAGGTTTAGTAGTTCTCTGGTGGAACTTTTGGGGTCACATAGGTATATTTTCATATCATCTGCAAATAGTGATGTTTTGATTTTTTCCTTTCCAATTTGTATCCCTTTTAACTCCTTTCATTGTCTTATTGCTCTGGCTAGGATTTCGAGAACTATATTTAATAAGTAGGGAGAGAGGGGCAGCCTGGTCTAGTCCCTGATGTTAGTGGGATTGCTTCAAGTTTCTCTCCACTTAGTTTATTGTTAGCTATGGGTTTGCTGTATAGTGTTATTACTATGTTTAAGTATTGGCCTTGAATTCCTGATTTTTCCAGGACTTTTAACATGAGGTGTTGTTGAATTTTGTGAAATGTTTTCTCAACATCTAGTGAAATGATCATGTGATTTTATTCTTTTTGTTTGTTTACGTAGTGGGTTACATTGATGGTTTTCCATATATTGAACCATCCGTGCATGTGCATCCCTGGGATGAAGCCTACTTGATTATGATGGATATTAATTTTGATATGTATTTGGATCAGTTTGGGAGAAATTTATTGAGTATTTTTGAGTAGACAGTCATAAGGTAAATTGATCTGAAGGTCTCTCTCTTTGTTTGGTTGTTGTGTACTTTAAGCATATGTCTAATTGTGGCTTCATAGAAGGAATTTGGTAGTGTGTTGTCTGTTTCTGTGGAATAATTTGGGCAGTTTTGGTATGAGGTCTTCTATGAAGGTCTGATAGAATTTTGCCCTAAACCCATCTGATCCTGGGCTCTTTTTGGTTGGGAAACTTTTAATAACTGCTTCTTATTCCCTTAGGAGTTATGGGGTTGTTTATATTGTTTTTCTGTTCCTGATTTAACCTGGTATTTGTTTAGAAAATTGTCCATTTCCTCCGGATTTTCTAGGGTTGTTGAATATAGGCTTTTGTAGTAGGATTTAATGATTTTTTAAATTTCTTCAGATTCTATTGTTATGTCTCCCTTTTCATTTCTGATTTTGTTGATTAGGATCACTCTCTGTGACCTCCGATTAGTCTGGCTAAGGGTTTATCTAACTTGTTGATATTCTCATAGAACCAGTTCCTGGCTTTGTTGATTCTTTGTGTAGTCCTTTTTCTTTCTACTTGGTTGATTCCAGCCCTGAGTTTGATTATTTCCTGTCTTCTACTCCTCCTGGGTATATGTGCTTCTTTTTGTTCTAGAGCTTTTAGGTGTGCTGTCAGGCTGTTGATGTATGTTCTCTCTTGTTTCTTTCTGCAGGCACTCAGAGCTATGCCTGCAAAACTCTTAGCACAGCTTTCATTGTGTCCCATACATTTGTGTATGTTGTGCCTTCATTTTCATTGCATTCTAAAGTCTTTAATTTCTTTCTTCATTTCTTCCTTTACCAAGTTATCACAGAGTAGAGTTTTGTTAAACTTCAATGTGTATGTGGGCTTTCTGTCATTTTTTTTGTTTTTATTGAAGATCAGTATTAGTCCATGTTGATCTGATAGGATGCATGGGATTATGTCAATCTTCTTCTATCTGTTGAGGCCTGTTTTATGACCCATTATATGGTCAATTTTTGAGAAGGTACCATGAGGTACTGAGACGAAGGTATATTCTTTTGTTTTAGGATGAAATGTTCTATAAATATCTGTTAAGAACATTTGGTTCATAACTTGTGTTGGTTACTCTGTGTCTCTGTTTAATGTTTGTTTCCATGATCTGTCCATTGATAAGAGTAGGGTATTGAAATCTCCTACTACTACTGTGTGAGGTGCAATGTGTGATTTGAACTTTAGTAAGGTTTCTTTTATGGATGTAGGTGTCTTTGCATTTGGAGCATAGATATTTAGGATTGAGAGTTCATCATGGTGGAGATTTATTTTGTGATAAATATGAAGTGTCATTCCTTGTTTTTTTCATGACTTTTGGTTGAATGTCGATTTTATTCGATATTAGAATGATTACTCCAGATTGTTTCTTGGGATCATTTGCTTAGAAAGTTGTTTTCCAGTCTTTTAATCTGTCTTTGTTTCTGAGGTGTATTTCCTGCATGCAGCAAAATGCTCAGTCCTCTTTACATATCCAGTATCTAAGTGTATGTTTTTTAATTAAGGAATTGAGACCATTGATGTTGAGAGATATTAAGGAACAGTGATTGTTGCTTCCTGTTATTTTCATCTTTAGAGGTAGAATTATGTTTTTGTGTCTCTTTTCTTTAGGTTTTGTTGCCAGGAGATTACTTTCTTGCTCTTTCTTGTATTTTCCCTCCTTGTGTTGGAGTTTTCTATCTATTATCCTATGCGGGGCTGGATTTGTCAAAAGATATTGTGTAAATTTGGTTTTGTCATGAAATACTTTGTTCTCTCCATCTACGTTAATTGTGATTTTTGCTGAAAATAGTAGCTGAGGCTGGCATTTTTGATCTATTATGGTCTGTATGTCATTTGCCCAGGATCTTCTAGTCTTCACAGATTCTGTTGAGGAGTCTGGTATAATTCTTATCAGTCTGCCTTTATAATTTTAATTGACCGTTTTCCCTTACTGCCTTTAATATTCTTTCTTTGTTTTGTGCATTTGGTGTTTTGACTATTATGTGACAGGAGGAATTTCTTTTCTGGTCCAATCTGTTTGGAGATCTGTAGACTTCTTGTATGTTTATGGGCATCTCTTACTTTAGGTTAGGAAAGTTTTCTTCTATAATTTTCCTGAAGATAATTACTGGCCCTTTTAGTTGGGAGTCTTTACTCTCTTCTATACATATTATCCTTAGGTTTGATCTTCTCGTTGTGTCCTGGATTTTCTGGATGCTTTGGCCTAGGAGCTTCTTGCTTTTTCCATTATCTTTGATGGTCGCATCCATGTTTTCTATGGTATCTTCTGCCCCTGAGATTCTCTCTTCTATCTCTTGTATTCTGTTGGTGATGCTTGCATCTGTGACTCCTGATCTCTTCCCTAGGTTTTCTATCTCCAGAGTTGTCTTCCTTTGTGCTTTCCTTATTGTTTCTATTTTCATTTTTAAATCCTGGTTGATTTTGTTCAATTCTCTCCCTTGTTTGGTTGTATTTTCCTGTAATTCTTTAAGGGATTTTTTTGTGTCCTCTTTAAAGGTTTCTACTTGTTTACTTGTGTTGTCCTGTATTTCTTTAAGGGAGTTTTTTTTAATGTCCTTTTAAAAGTCCTCCATCATCAACATAAAATGTGATTTTTAAATCTAAATCTTGCTTTTCT
Source organism: Rattus norvegicus (assembly GCF_021556685.1). Classification (NCBI taxonomy): domain Eukaryota; kingdom Metazoa; phylum Chordata; class Mammalia; order Rodentia; family Muridae; genus Rattus; species Rattus norvegicus. Next base: position 14,749,076 of record NC_141535.1, read on the forward strand.
GGTGTGCTTGATATCCAATGTTTGCTTTGGTGGTAGAGCTAGACTCTGATGATTCCAGGTAGTCTTGGTTTCTGTTGCTTAGGTTCCTGTGCCTGCCTCTCACCATCAGATTTTCTCTGGTGTTAGCTTATCTTGCTGTCTCTGACAGTGGCTTGACCCCCTCTAGGCCTGTGTCAGCACTCCTATAGACCTGTTTCCATTCAGCCTGATCTGGGAACAGAAAGCTCTGCTTTCAGGTATGTAGGTGCTCCTGGCAACTGGCTTTCAGCTCTTGGTCCAGGCAGAATCCTAAAGGGTCTTTTCCCTGACTGCTCCTAGGTTTCTGTGCCTCCTGGGCACTGGTGATTGCTTCTTGGTTTGGGAATGTGGGCAGATAGTAGTCTCCTCTGATTTCTCAGGAGTGGCCACACTTCTGAGGGTCCAGCTCTCTCCTCCATGGGATTTAGGTACAGGGAGCTATGTGATTGATTCAATTCAGTTCCTGGCACAGGTTGGACCTAGTAGATTCCTGCTGCTGACTGCCCCTTTATTCCTCTGTCCAGAGGTACTATGCAGTTTCCTCGAGCCAGGGATATGGGCAGAGGTGGGCAGAAGTGGTGGTCTCTCCTGAGGTCTCAGGTTTGTCTGCACTCCTGGGTGTTTAGCTCTCTACCCCACAGGATTTAGGTGCAGGGAGCTGTTGGATCAGTTCAGTTCCAGGCACAGCCAGCACTTGATGGGTTTTTTAATAATGAAAGTAATAATAACAAATACTCAAGGTTCATTCCAGATCAAATAAACAAAATATGGGATGAATGGGCAGTATCTGCACATTTTAATCATAATAGCAATTATACTATCAATTTGTAATATATTTCAACTCCAAAATAAAGTCAGTGTGTGTAGACAGCAACACACACATAAACGAATATGTACATGCATATGCTCATGCACAGGCACACACACACACACACACACACACACACACACACACACACACACACACACACACACACCACCTGCTATCTCTATTAATTTCTAGATATAAGATAATTGGAATAAATAACAGTACTTGCCTGGCATTAGTGTTGTAGAAACACACAGGACAATGAAACAACTGAGCTTCTGGTTGGCCTGAAAATGCCAAGTTCTAATTTTAGAAGAACTATAAAATATGTTTTTGGAAAGGTGTTAAAGAGAGATAATTTAAGAATAAAAGGGCGAGATTTTCTTCTCTTCAGATAGACATGAAGAGACCAAAGCGAAGTCTAGAGAAATGGAAGTCATGAATCTCTGTGAATATTGTCTTTTAGAACAATGCTTTTTACTGAGACACTACAAAGAAACTGCTGGGGAGGAGTCACGATGGAATTCTCAGAAACAATAAAAATATGAAAAGTAAAATCGACATAAGCCGTAGTCACAGCTTCTACGGAGATTAAGGCAGGAGTACTACAAATTCCATGTAAGTTCAAACACCATGGTAAAACCTTATTTCACCACCACCACCACCACCACCACCACCACCACCACCACCACCACCACCACCAACAACAACAACAACAACAACAAAACAACAACAAACCAAACCTCAACTCAATCAAACAAAAACATTCTAAATGCTGTTTCCTCATCCTGGTGCCCCCTCCCAGAGTTCTTTACCCCCTTCCCACTCACTTTTACCTTTGAGAGAGTGTTCCTCCACCCACTCACCCCTACGCATTCACCCTTATGCATGCACCTATCAACATATCTCACTGCAATCCCCACCATGTGTATCCCCCTCCCATGGGGCGTGATGTCTCTTCAGGATTAGGCATGCCTTCTTCCACTGAGGCCAGAAAAGCCATCCTCTGCTATATATACTCTGGGGACTGGGGACCAGCCCGTTTGCTCTTTAGTCTCTGGGAGCTCCCAGGGGTCCAGTTTAATTGAGACTGCTTGTCTTCTTATGAGGTTGCCATCACTTCAGGTTCTTCAGTCCTTCCTCCAACTCTTCCATAAAGGTACCCAACTTCAGTCCAATGGTTGGATGGAAGTATCCATCAGCTGCTGATAAAACAATTCAGAAGACAGCCCAGGTTGGGTTCCTGTCTTAAGCACATCATAACATCAGTAACAGTGTCAAGGTTTGGTATCCACCCATGTGATGTATCCCAGGTTGGACAGTTCAATGGATGGTCATTCCTTTAGTCTCTCACGATTTTTGTCCCTGTATTTCTTTAAGACAGGCATACTTTTGGGCCAAAAGTTGTAAAGTTGGGTTGGTGACCACATTGCTCGACTAGGGGCTCTACATATCTACTGGAGGTGGTTTCTTCAGGTTCTATCTCCTCACTGTTGGGTATTTCAGCTAAGGTCATCCCTACTGAGACCTGGGAACCTCTCACATAGCAGGTCTCTGGGAATTTCTAGAGGTTCCTCTTGCCTCCCTCCCCCAGCAGCTACATTTTTTTTCCATTAATTCTTGTGGCCCTCTGGGCTTTTTTCCTATCTCCCCAGGCACCTGATCCTGCCCCTCTTCTCTGCTTCCTCTGCCTTCTGTAAATAATTGGTTCCCCTTTCTAGGTGGGATTGAAATATCCTCACATGGACCTTCCTTCTTATTAAACTTCATAGAGTCTTTGAGTTATATTATGGGTATTGTGTACTTTTTGGCTATATCATTTTATAAATGAGCACATACTATGCATGTCTTCTTAGGTCTGGGTTACCTCACTTGGGATATTTTCTAGTTCCAGCCTTTTGCTTGCAAGTTTCATGATGCTGTCCTTATTAAGTGCTGTTAAGTGAACCATTGTTTAAGTGAACCACATTTTCTGAATCCATTCTTAAATTGAAGGTTACCTGTGCTGTTTGCAGTTTCTGGCCATTACAATAAGGCTACTATGAACACAGTGGAACACTTGTCCTTGTGGTACTGTAGAGCATCTTTTGGGTATATTTCCAGGAAAGGTATAGCTGTGTCTTGAGGTAGAACTATTCACAATTTTCTGAGGAACTTGCAGATTGATTTCCAGAGTTATTGTTCCACCTCTGCACTAGCATGTGCTGTCACTTGTGTTTTTTGATCTTAGTCATTCTGCTTGTTGTAAGGGTCATTTTGATTTGCATTTTCCTGATGACTAAGGATGTTGAACAATTCCCGGAAGTGTTTCTCAACCATTTGAGATTCTTCTATGAAGGTCTGATAGAATTCAGCACTGAACCCATCTGGACCTGGGCTCTTTTTGGTTGGGAGACTTTTAATAACTGCTTCTATTTCTTTAGGAGTTATGGGGTTATTTAGATTGTTTATTTGTTCCTGAATTAACTTTGATACCTGGTATCTATCTAGAAAATTGTCCATTTCCTCCAGATTTTCTAGTTTTGTTGAATATAGACTTTTGTAGTAAGATCTGATGATTATTTTTTTATTTCTTCAGATTCTGTTGTTATGTCTCCCTTTTCATTTCTGATTTTGTTAATTTGGATTTGCTCTCTGTCACCTCTCACTAGTCTGGCTAAATGTTTATCTATGCTCTTTCCTGTTTCTTTTTGTAGGCACTCAGAGCTATGAGTTTTCCTCTTACTACTGCTTTCATTGTGTCCCATAAGTTTGGGAATATTGTATCTTCATTTTCATTAAATTCTAAGAAGTCTTTAATTTCTTTCTTTATTTCTTCCTTGATCAAGTTGTCATTGAGTAGAGCCTTGTTCAGCTTCCATGTATATGTGGACTTTCTGTCATTATTCTTGGTATTGAAGACCAGTCTTAGAGCATGGTGATCTGATAGGATACATGGGATTATTTCTATCTTCCTGTATCTGTTGAGGCCTGTTTTGTGACCTATTATATGATCAATTTTGGAGAAGGTTCCATGAGGTGCTGAGAAGAAGGTATATCCTTTTGTTAGGATGGAATGTTCTACAAATATTTGTTAAATCCATTTGGTTCATAACTACTGTTAGTTTCTTTATGTCTCTGTTTAATTTGTTTCCATGATCTGTCCAGTGATAAGAGTGAGGTTTTGAAATCTCCTACTATTATTGTGTGAGGTGCAATGTGTGCTTTGAGCTCTAGTATGGTTTCTTTTATGAATGTAGGTGCCCTTGCATTTGGAGCATTGATATTGAGGATTGAAAGTTCATCTTGGTGGATATTTCCTTTGAAGAATATGCAGTGTCATTCCTTGTCTTTTTTAATGACTTTTGGTTGAAAGTCAATTTTATTTGATATTAGAATGGCAACTCCAGCTTGTTTCTTTGGGTCAATTTGTTTTCCAGCCATTTATTCTGAGGTAGTGTCTGTCTTTGTCTCTGAGATGTGTTTCCTACATGCAGCAAAATGCTGGGTCCTCCTTACATATCCATTCTGTTAGTCTATGTCTTTTTATTGGGGAATTGAGTCCATTGATGTTGAGAGATATTAAGGAATAGTGATTGTCACTTCCTGTTATTTTCATTGTTAGACGTGGAATTATGTTTGTTTGTCTCTCTTTTGGTTTCATTGCAAGTAAATTATATTCTTGCTTTCTGTACTTTGTAATTTCTCTCCTTGTGTGGGAGTTTTCAATCTATTATCCTTTGTAGGGCTGGATTTGTAGAAAGATATTGTGTAAATTTGGTTTCATCATGGAAAATCTTGGTTTCTCCATCTATGTTAATTGAGAGTTTTGCTGGATACAGTAACTTGGGCTGGCATTTTTGTTCTCTTAGGATCTGTATGCCATCTGTCCAGGGTCTTCTGGCTTTCATAGTCTCTGGTGAGAAGTCTAGTGTAATTCTTATAGGTCTGCCTTTATATGTCACTTGACCTTTTTCCCTTACTGCTTTTAATATTCTTTCTTTGTTTTGTGCATTTGGTGTTAATAGTTAATATTATGCAACAGGAAGAATTTCTTTTCTGGTTCAGTCTATTTGGAGTTCTGTAGACTTCATGTATGTTTATGGGCATCTCTTTCTTTACGTTAGGGAAGTTTTGTTCTACAATTTTGTTGAAGATATTACTGGTCCTTTGAATTGGGAGTCTTCACTCTATTCTATACCTATTATCCTTAGGTTTGATCTTCTCATTGTGTCCTGGATTTCCTGTATGCTTTGGGCTAGGAGCTTTTTGCATTTTACATTATTGTTGACAGTTGTTTCGATGTTTTCTATGGTATCTTCTGCCCCTGGGATTCTCTCTTCTATCTCTTGTATTCTGTTGGTGATGCTTGTATCTGCGGCTCCTTGTCTTTTCCTTTGGTTTTCTATCTCTAGGGTTGTCTCCCTTTGTGCTTTCTTTATTATTTCTATTTCCATTTTCAATTCCTTCACTGGTTTGGTTGTGTTTTCCTGTAATTCTTGCAGGGACGTTTGTGTTTCCTCTCTAAGGGCTTCTACTTCTTTACTTGTGTTTTCTTGCATTTCTCCAAGGGAGTTTTTTATGTCTTTCTCAAAGTCTTCCATCATTATCAAAAAAAATGTGGTTTTAAATCTAAATCTTTATAGATTTCTGTTTGGATATCCAGTATTTTCTATTGTGGGAGTACTGGGCTCTGATGATGCCAAGTCGTCTTGGTGTCTGTTGCTTAGGTTCCTGCGCTTGCCTCTAGCCATTGGGTTGTCTCTGGTGTTTGCTTGTCTTGCTGTTTCTGAGAGTGACTTGACCCTGGTGTAAGCCTCTGTGTCAGCACTCCTGTAGAACTGTTTTCTTTCAGCCTTTCCTGAGAACGGGTGCTCTGATTTCTGGTATGTCTGTGCTCCTGGAGACTGTCTTCCAACTCTAGGTGTGGGCAGGAATTAAAGTGTCCTACCCGATTGCTTGTGTAGGTCCTTGGACCTGCAAGCACAGTTGGCACTATGTGATTCTCTCTTGGGTCTTGACTGTTTGCAGAGGGTACTCTCTTCTGACTTCTCAGGAATATCCTCACTTCTGAGAATTCAGCTCTTTCCCCCATGGGGTTTGGGTTCAGGGAACTGTTTGGCCGGTTCAGTTCAGTACAGGGCGCAGACTTGAACTGCGGGTACCGGTGGCTGTCTGTTTCTATAGCCCTGTGTTCAGAGGCACTGTGTACTTTCCCCTTGGACCGGGGATGTAGGTGTGCAGAGGTGGCAGTCAGGATGTCTGCACTCCTGGTGGTCCACTCTCTCCCCAATGGGATTTGGGTGCAGGGAAGTGTGGGATGGAATTTGCATAGTTTTACATGCTGAACACCAGATAGACCAGCATCATTTGTTGAAGATGTTTTCTTTTTTCTGACGTATGGTTTTGGATTCTTTGTCCAAACTCAAGTATTCATAGATGTGTGGTTTGTTTTTGGGTGTCTTCAATCCTATTACATTATTCAACCTGTCTGTATCTGTACCAATACCATGAATATTTTATCATTATTGCTCTGTAGTACAGGATAAGGTCAGGGATGATGATTCATAAGAGATGCTGCTGTGGAAAATTCTGCTTAACTCTGTACCCCAATTTTAACTGGATTATTTGGTTCCTTGAGTTCTTTATATATTTTGGATAATAACCCTCTATCAGATGTAGGGATAGTAAAGATATTTTCCAATCTCTAGGCTGCATTTTGTCCTATTGACAATGTCCTTTGTTTTACAGAAGCTTTTCAGTTTCATGAGGTCCCATTTGTCAACTGTTGATCTTAAAGGCTGAGCTATTTATGCTCCATTCAGGAAATTCTCCCCTTTGCCCATGGATTTGAGGCTCAATCCCACATGCTATTCTATTAGATTATCTGGCTCTTTTTGGTATTCTTGATCAATTTGGACTTGACCTTTGTTTAAGGTCAGAAATAAGGATCAATTTGCATTCTTCTACATGCAGACTGTGATTTAGAGCAGTACCATTTGTTGAACATGCTTTCTTTTTTCCATGGATTGCTTTTGTCTTCTTTATCAAAGATCAAGTGTCCATAGGTGTGTGGGTTTATCTATGGGTCTTCAATCTATTCCATTAATCCACCTGTCTTGCACCACATCGCCATGCCATGCATTTTATTACTATTGCTCTGTAGCATTGCTTAAGGTCAGGGATGGTGATTTTCTCTCATAAGTTCTTTTATCGTTGAGATTTTTGGCTATCCTCTGTGTTTTTGTTTTTCCATATGAGGTTGAGAATTATTCTTTCCATGTCTGTGGCAAATTGTATTGGAATTTTGATGGGGACTGAATTGAATTTGCAGACTGACATCAGTAACATAACCATTTATACTATGCTAATCCTATAGGTCCAAGAGCATGGGAAATTTTTTTTCAATTTCCTTAGGTCTTCTTTGATTTCTTATAACACAAACTTCAAGTTCTTATTATACAGATCTTGCTTGGTTAGAGTTACACCAAGATATTTTATATATTACTGGCAACTGTGGAGGGTGTTGTTTCCCTAATTATCTCAACCCCAGTGCTGAAGTTATCAGCTGTAGGAATTCTCTGGTAGAATTTTTTTGGGGTCACTTATGTGTACTATTGAATCATCTGGAAATAGTGATACGTTGAATTTTTCCTTTTCTATTTGTAATTCCTTGATCTCTTTTTGTTGTCTAATTGCTATAGCTAGAATTTTAAGTACTATAATGAATAAATAGGGAGAGAATGGGTAGCCTTGTCTTGACCCTGATCTTAGTTAGATTGCTTCAAGTTTCCCTCCATGTAATTTGATATTGAATGTTGTTATGTTTTATATTGCTTTTATTATGTGTAGATATGTGCCATGGATTTCTGATCTCTCCAAGGCTTTTAACATGAAGGGATGCTGTATTTTTCAAGACTTTTTAAGTATAATGTTATAATTATGTGATTTTTTTCTTTTGATTTGTTTATATAGTGGATGTTTATAGATTTTTCTCTATTGAACCATCCCTGTATTCCTGGGATGAGTCTACTGGATCATAGTAAAGGATGTTTTTAATGTGTTCTTGGATTCGATTTCTGAAAACTTTATTGAGTATATTTGCATTGATGTTCAGAAATGAAATCGGTCTATAGTTCCCTTTCTTTGTTGAATCTTGTGTGGTTTAGGCATCAGAGTGACTCTAGCTTCATTAAATGAATTAGATAGTAGTGTTCTTTCTGTGTCTTTTGTGAAATAGTTTCAGAAACATTGGTATTAGCTCTTCTTCAAACGTCTGTTCTAATTCTGCACTGAAACCATATGATCCTGAGGTGTTTTTGGAAGTTTTAATGACTGCTTCTATTTTCTTAGGGGCTATGAAATGGAAACTCTTTAGATAGTTCACCTGATCTTGATTTAACTTTGGTACATGGTATCTTTCTAGATAATCATCCATTTCTTCTAGAGTTTCCTTTTATTCGTGTATACATCTTTGTAGTAAGACCTGAAGATGTTTTAAATTTTCTGTTTCTGTATTTATGTCTCATTTTTACTCTTTGTTTTAGTTGGAACTGGTTGATTTCAACCCTGAGTTTGACTATGTCCTGCCTTCTACTACTCATGGGTATTTGCTTCTTTTTTTCTAGAGCTTTCAGGTGTGCTTTTAAATGGCCAAGTATGGGTTTTGTCCAATTTCATTACATAGCCACTTAGTGCTGTGAATCTTCCTCTTAACATTGCTTCCATTGTGTCCCATGTTTAGGTATACTGTGCCTTCATTTTCACACAACTTTACAAAGTTTTTAATTTCTTTTTAAAATTTTTTCCCTGTTCAAGTCATAATTGAGTAGGGAATTGTTCAGCTTTGATGAGTATGTAGCCTTTCTGTTCTTTTTGTTGTTATTGAAGTCTAGCCTTAGTCCATGGTAATTTGATAGAATGCGTAAGATAATTCCAATTTTCTTTTATGTGTTGAAGCATTTTTGCATTCAATTATATGGTAAATTTTGAAGAAGTTTTCATGAGGTGCTGGGAAGAAGGTATTTTCTTTTTTGTGTAAAATTCTCTGTAGATCTACATTAATTCTATTTTGTTTATAACTTGCTAGTTTCACTGTGTCTCTGCTTCATTTCTGTTTCAATGACCTGTCTATTGGTGAAAGTGGGGCGCTGAAGTCTCCCACTATTATTATCTGAGGTTAAGTGTGTTTTTGAGCTTTAGTAAACTTTCCTTTACTAATGTGGGTACTCTTGCACTTGGAGCATAGTTGTTCAAAAGTGAGAGTTTATCTTGGTAGATTTTTTTCTTTGATGAGTATAAACTGTTCTTTCCCATTTCCTTTGATTACTTATGATTGAAAGTCTACTTTATTGGATATTCGATTGGCTATTCCACCCTAAAATTTCACTTCACACCAGTCAAATTGACTAGGATCAAAAATTCATGTGATAGCAGATGCTGTCAAAGATGTGGAAAAAGGGGAAAACTCCTCCATTGTCAGTGGAATTGCAAGTTGATACAACCTCTCTGGAAATCAGTCTGCTTGTTCCTCAGAAAATTGGACAAAGTAATACCTGAGGACCCAGCTATACCTCTCCTGGGCATATACCCAAAAGATTATCCAACATTTAACAAAGATACATGCTCTACCATGTTCATAGCAAACTTATTTATAATAGCCAGAAGCTGGAAGGAATGCAGATGTCCTTCTACAGAGGAATGGATACAGAAAATGTAGTACATTTACACAATGGAGTACTACTCAGCTATCAAAAACAATGACTTCAAGGCAATGGATGGAATTAGAAAATATCATCCTGAGTGAGGTAACCCAGTCACAAAACACACATATGGTATACACTCACTGATAAGTGGGAATACCAAAGAAACAATTGACAGACTACATGAAGCTTAAGAAGAAGGAAGACCAAAGCATGCATGCTTTAGTCCTTCTTCGAAGGGGGAACAAAATACCTAAGGGAGGAAATACAGAGACAAAGTGTGGAGAAGAGTCTGAAGGAAAAGCCATCCAGAGACTGCCCCACTTGGGGATCTATTTCATATGGAGACCCAGACACTACTGGGGCCAAGAAGTGCATGCTGACAGGAGCCAGATATAGCAGTCTCCTGAGAGGTTCTGCCAGAGTCTGACAAATACAGAAGTGGATACTCATAGCCAACCATTGGACTGAGCATGGGGTTCCCAATGGAGGCATTAGAGAAAAGATTGAAGGAGCTGAAGGGGTTTGCAACCCATAGGAAGAACATCAATATCAACCAAGCAGAATCCCCAGAGATCCCAGGGACTAAACTACCAACCAAAGCGTATACAGGGAGGGACCTATGACTCCAGCTGCATATTTAGCAGAGAATGACCTTGTTGGGCACCAATGAGAGGTAAAGCCTATGGTCCTGCCAAGGCTGGACTCCCAGTGTAGGGAAATGTCAGAGTGTGGAGGCAAGAAGTTAGGTGGTTGAGTGGGGAAAAAGAAAAATTTACTATGTCTGAAAAAAAAAGAAAGTTTAATTATAATAATAAAATTAAAAAAAAGACAATTCTGCAACCTACAGATTGGGAGAAAATCTTCACCAATCCCACATCCAATAAGGGCTAATATTCAAAATATATAAAGGACTCAAGAAGCTAACCACTAAAAAAAAAAATCCTAAAAAACAAACAATCCAATAAAAAAATGGCCTATAGAAGTAAACTAAGAATTCACACCAGAGAAATCTTGAATGACAGAATCACCTAAAGAAATGTTCAAAGTCCTTATTTAGCAGAGAAATGCAAATCAAAATTATCCTGGGATTCCACCTTGCATCAATCAGAATGACTAAGATTAAAAACCTCAGGTGGCAAAATATGTTTGTGAACATGTGGAGAGAGAGGAGTACACCTCCATTGCTGGTGGGATTGCAAACTAATACAACCATTTTGGAAATCAATTTGGAGGTTCCTCAGAAAATTGCAAATAGACTTACGTAAAGACCCAGAAATACCCCTCTTGAGAAGATACCCAAAGGATGCCTCATCATGCCACAGGGGCACCTGTCCACTATGTTCATAGCAGCCTTATTTGTGACAACCAGAATCTGGAAATAACTCAGCTGTCCCACAACAGCTGAATGGGTACTAAAAATGGGGTTCATTTACATAATAGAATACTATGCAGCTATTGAGAACAAAGATCCTGGGGTTGGGGATTTAGCTCAGTGGTAGAGCACTTGCCTAGCAAGCGCAAGGCCCTGGGTTCGGTCCCAAGCTCCGAAAAAAAAAAAAAAAAAGGAAGAAAGAAAAAAAGAGAACAAAGATCCTGAGTTTTACAAGCAAATGGATGGAACTAGAAAATATCATCCTGAGTGAGGTAACTCAGACTCAAAAGGACATGTACAATACGTACTCAGTAATAAGTGGGTATTACACTCCCTAAAAAAGTACAGAACACCCAATATACATTCCACAGAACTCATATAGGTCAACAAGCTGAAGTGCGTAGTCCTTTGGGAGGGAGAATTAAACAACTACAAGGAGGGAGGGAAGGAGGGGCTTGGGAGGGAAAAGGAATTTGGGGAAGAGGCGAATATAATCTGGTATTGTGTGGGGGAAAATGACTGCCTGTAATTCTTTAAGGGAGTTATTTATATCCCCATTAAAGGCCTAAATCATCTTTATTAAAAGGATGTTTAGGTCAGAATCTTGGTCTTTATGTGTGTTAGGGTAGCCAGCTCTTGCTGCAGTAGGAGAACTGGGTTCTGAAGGTGCCAACTTACATTGGCTTCTGTTGCTTATGCTCTTGTACTTGCCTTTCGCCATCTTGTTATCTCTGGTGTTAACTGGCCTGGGTATCCCAGATTGGAGCAGGCCTCCTTGGAGGCAGGTAGACCTGTATGACCTGAGTTAAAGCAGGCTTCCTGGGAGACAGAGACTTCTGTCTTTAGTTAGGCCAGGCCTCATGTGTCCCTGTGTCCCTGGTTAGTACAGACCTCCTCGGAGACAGGCAGACTCTGGGGATCAGGATCACATTTTAGTTGGAGATGCAGACCACAAGGAAAATGGAGATCTGGCAGAGTGGAATATACCTCATATCTGCTGTCCTTTGTCAGGGTCCAAGCTGGTGTGTGTATTAGGGAGTTCTTCCAACTAAGGCAGACCTCCTAGGAGACAGGTAGATTGTGGAGTTCCAAGAGAAATGGTGCAGGAACTATGATCTGCCATGGTTGAGGTGACAATGCAGACTAAAAGGGTGGTGGGCTTCAAGCAGAGCGGTGTATCTACATCTTCAGGATTCTCTCTGTGTCCCTCATCATGGCAGAACCTCTGGGAGACAGGAGAGCCCTGGGGTTCAGGGACAGGAACTCTTATCTGCCACAGTTTTTTTGAACTGCTGAGCTGCTTTTAGGACTTTGAGTTAAAGTCTGAGGCTTGTGCAGTAAGCAATTACCCACAGAGACATGATATAACTTCTAAAAATTATTTCCAAGAGAAAGAATAATCACATCAATACAGATCAATGATCATACAGAGACAAAAACTACAATAGTACATCTAAACTGAAACATACTGTTTTATAAGTAGACTAGCTATGCAAAGGAAATATACAAAATATGAAATAATGATATAAATCAAATTAGAAAAACTTCATGATATATTACTGAACATAAGAAAAACATGGAAAAATTAAAATTAGAAAAATGGCAAAGAAAATATGGCAGTAAAAGTAGTTTCTGAAAGGACTATTGAAGAAACATAAGATTAAATGAGCTTGGAACTTTTTCAAAGATAAATGTATAGCAATAAGTAGAAAATTTAAAATGTGCTATGATCTTAACCACAGAGGGGGTTTTAACTTGGGAAGAGTGAGGGAGGTTTATAAAGAAGGAGCAGAAAGGACAAGAGACAAACCCACAAAGATCTTTGATTGAGACTCAAAGAATCATAGTTTTAACTTTTACATAAAATTATATATAATATACATACATGTATTAGCCATGTGTGCAGATGTGTGTGTGTGTGCGTGCGTGCGTGTGTGTGTGTGTGTGTGTGTGTGTGTGTGTTGGGTGCAGATGTGTTTGTGTGTGTGTGTGTGTGTGTGTGTGTGCAGATGTGTGTGGGAGGGTTATGTATAAATTAAGCTACTTGGGTTAACAATGCTCTCCACAAGAAACAAAGAATAGCTAAACATGCAGGAAGAAAATTTTTTCTTTGGAATGGTTGGTTAATATGATGCAAGTTACTCCCCAAACAACATAGACTATGCAGCTCACTGTGGCCTATCAGAGAGTTAGGGCAGAGTGTTATTGCTGAAGACACTTCACACTATGACACAAGACTCAGATGAGTCAAGCTGGCTCTGAGCTGAAAGTCTCCTTTTTGTGGTCTGGCTTCCATGAATGCAGAAAAATAGTTTGCAAGCTGCCATGGGAAGGAAGCATTTCAACAGTCATAGATGATTCATTTCAAACAAACCTGGCCTTCAGTTTCTCCCAGCATCCCTCAGTCCCTATCTGGCATACACTGAACTTTCTATCCCAGGGCCTGGGCTGCCCTTCCCCCAAAACTCTTCTCTATATAATCCAGACAGTTTATTCTACTCACTCCTCATACTCTCTTCTCTTTCTCTCTCTATGCAAACTCCCTTTCTCTCTTTCTCTTCCTCTTCTTCTGTTTCTTCCTTCCTATGATGATTTACCTGGCTTCCTTCTCTGGGACCAGTGAATTCTTCCCAAGAACAGCTTCCTAGGAAACCTGTGTTTAATATAATCAAACATGACTTGAATTGACTCATTTCATCAGTGGAGAAATAATTTATCCATACCCAGCTACAGAACCACAAATGGCATGGCAAGATAACAATAAATCTTCTTATATGCTGAGAAATTATTTTTATTCCTATTTTATTTATAACTACCAAGCAAATGGTACTCATATGTTTTTGGTATCAAATATCTCACTATTTGGATTTATGCACTACTTGACTAGACAATTAATCAGCTTTCCAGTGTTAAGATGTCATGAACCTTTCAAAATCACCTAATTACCTACTACTTCCCTACTATCCTTATATGCAATGGAAAGTTTAGCTACCAACTCTTATCAAATGAACCTCACTTTTCAGTGATGAAGTCTGTCAAAGAACACCAAAACTGAATAAAAGAAGACATTATTAAAACTTGGGGAGCCAATCCTCAGTGGGAAAATTAAGATTGCAACATAGAAACTATGTTGGAGAGAGTGGAAAGATTTTTAACAGCCAAAATTCCAGGAAGCCTGTAGTGAAATATTCTCTCCTAGAAAGGGTCGCTATAAGAGCTGAAGAATAACAATGTCAACAGACATGTTAACAAGGAAGGAAGAAAATTTTGTGAGGTCCACCATCTACAGTCAAATGCATGGAACTAGAAAATATCATCCTGGGGCTGGGGATTTAGCTCAGTGGTTAGAGCGCTTACCTAGGAAGCGCAAGGCCCTGGGTTCGGTCCCCAGCTCCGAAAAAAAGAACCCCCCCAAAAAAAAGAAAATATCATCCTGAGTGAGGTAACTGAGTCACAAAAGAACACACATGGTATGTACTCACTGATAAGTGAACATTAGGCAAAAAGCTCAGAATACCCATGATCCAACTCACAGACCATATTAAGCTCAAGAAGAAGGAAGGTAAAAGTATGGATGCTTCAATACTACTTAGATGTGGGAAAAAATAATCACAGGAGGGTAGGGAAGACCAGAGAGGGAGAAAGAAGGAAGAGGAGAAAAGGGGGCAAGATCAGGAGTGAGAGATTAGGGGTAGTGGAGGGAGAGGAGAAGTACAGAGGGTAAGGAAACTGAATGGAGGTGTGTAGCAGTGGGGGTTGAGGAACTGGGAGTAACCACTAGAAAGACCCAGATGCCAGGGAAACAATGGTTTCCCAGGACCCAATGGGGATGACATTAGCTGAAATACTCAACAAAGGGGATATAGAACATGTAGAGATGATATACAGTGTTTAGGCAAAGCCATGGTTGAAGGATGGGGCCAATAAATACCCATCTCAAAAATATTAACCCAGAATGGCTCCTGTCTAAAGGAAATGCAGGGACAAAGAATGGAGCAGAGACTGAAGGAAAGACCATCCAGAAACTGCCCCACTAGGGAGCCATCCCATCTGCAGACATGAGACCCAGGCACTATTGCTGATGCCAAAAAGTACTTGCTCACAGGAACCTGGTATAGCTGTTTCTTGAGAGGCTCTGCCTGAGCCTGACCAACACAGATTCAGATGCTCACAGTCCACCATCTTACTGAGCATGGGGATACTAATGGAGGAGTTAGGTGAAGGTCAACCATCTTACTGAGCATGGGGATCCTAATGGAGGAGTTAGGTGAAAATCAACCATCTTACTGAGCATGGGGATCCTAATGGAGGAGTTAGGTGAAGGACTGAAGGAGTTGAAAGGGTTTGCAACCCCATAGGAAGAACAATACCAACCAACACCCACTCCCGGAGCTCCCAGGGACTAAACCACCAAGGAAATAATGCAAATGGAGGGACTCATGGCTCCAGCTGCTTATCTAGCAGAGGATGGCCTTATCTGGCATCTAAGGGAGGGAAGGGAAGTCCTTGTTCCTGTGGAGGGTCAATGCCCCAGACCAGGGAGGTGCTAGGGTGGTGAGGTAGGAGTAGGTGGGTAGGTGGAGGAATAATCAGATATTAAAAACAATGACTTCATGAATTTCTTAGACAAATGGATGGAGCAAGAAAATATCATCCTGGCTGAAGTAACCCAATCACAAAGGAACACACATGGTATGCACTCACTGATAAGTAGATAATAGCCCAAAATCTCAGAATGCCCAAGATACAATTCACAGACCACATGAAGTTCAAGAGGAAGGAAGGCCAATGTGTGGATGCTTCATTCTTTTGGGAAAGGGGATAACATTTGAAATGGAAATAAAGAAAATATTCAATAAAAGAAAATAAAAAACAAAAAGGCAAAATACTCAAGGGAGGTAGAGGGTGGGAGGGACTTGGTAGGAAAAGAAAAGGGGAAGAGAAAAATGGTGGCAGGATCAGGTATGGGAGGAGAAATGGAAGATATACAGAAAATTTAAACAGGGATGTGTAGCAATGGAGGATGGGGAAATGTGGGTATTTGCCTACAAGTCCCAGATGCCTGGAAAGCAAAAGCCTCTCCGGACCCAACAGGGACATTAGCCAAATACTCAAGAAAGGGGAGGGAGAAGCTGTATAGAGCATATCCAGAGGTTAGGCATGGCCTGCATTTGGGGGATGGGTAAACACACTCATCTCCAAATTTTTAACCCAGAATGAAATTTGAGGACAAAGAGTGGAGCAGACTGAAGGAAAGGCCATCCAGAGACTGCTCCACCTGGGGATCCATCCCATATACAGACACCAAACCCAGACACTATTGCTGATGCCACAAAGTACTTGCTAAGAGGAAACTGATAAAGCTGTTTCCTGAGAATCTGTGCTAGAACCTGACAAATACAGAGGTGGATGCTCACAGCCAACCATTGAACTGTGGACAGTGTTCCCAGCGGAGGAGTAAGAAATGGCTGAAGCAGCTGAATGGGCTTGCAACCCCATAAGAATAACAACAATATCAACCAACCAGACCCCCACCCGCAGAACTCCCAGGAATTAAACCAAAGAGCACACATGGAGGGACCCATGATTCCAGCAACATATGTAGCCTTATAGGATATCAATGGGAAGAGAGACCCTTGGTCCTGTGAAGGCTTGATTCTCTTGGGGAATGACAGGGCAGGGAGGTAGGAATGGGTGGGTGCTTTTGGAGCACCATCATAGGAGCAGGGGGAAGGTGAAAGATAGGGATAAAATATCCAATAAAAAAGGAAATAAATATACAAGGAAACTTTTAGAAATGAAATAGGTTAGAGACAACATAGGGGCGTTTGCAGAGGAGAAACAGAAGGGAACAACATTTGAAATGTAAATAACTAAAATAACAAATTAAAAAAAACTGCAAGCAACTGAAAACTGCTAGGAGAAGAATTTGTGTCTACCAGGAATGACGCACCTATACTTTTCCAGTACAGAGTTGTCAGAAAACATAAAAGTACTAGCAACAAATATTTGTACATCTATACACATACTTATGTGTATATAACAATAATAACCAGAGAAAGAAGCTATTAGTTTGAAGGAGGCCACAGAACAGTTGCAGAGAGAGTGCCAAGTTGGGGTAGAAGACAAGTGAACAGGGAAGGTGATGTGATTCTATTTCAATAGCAATATATTTTAAATATGGCAAGTAATGAACAAAAGGTGAGAGATTGAAAAGGAGAGATTAACGATAGACCAAGCTGATTCCATACGTGTCATAGAAATATTGAAGGGTAGAAAAAGTGCATAGGCACCTCAAAACAGGAAACTAAAATTTAAAAATATTTTATAGAATATAAATTATAATACATTTTACTTTTCCATTTCTTAAAATAACAGAAGAAACTATATTTTCATTGACATTTTGATATTCTATACTATACAGACTCTGAAAAAATAAATGGCAGTGCTTGGGATATTAGAAGCAGGAAGGTCAGGAGGTGAAATTTATTCTGGCTATACAACAATTTCAAGGTCAGTGTGAGCTACATGAGACCCATTTACAAAGAAGATGAACAATTTACACTTAGAATACCATCATTTCTCAGGCCTTAGAGAATCATTGTTCAGTAACTATTGAGGACAACTCTTGGAATGATAACAGATCATGGTTCTACTTCAGGTAAATACCAAATGTACCCTTTGTGGCTTCTCAAAGAGAACAAATAAGTATAGCCAAGACTCAAAGTTGAGCTTCCAATTCAAAAGAAATAAGATGGAGAAGCTGAAAAACAAGGCTTCTTTGATGAGAGCTAGTAAGCACACTTATTGGTGTGCATAAGGATGAATTTTCAAGTGTAGTAAGGAATTATCCTGACCTACTGGAATAACAGCAGTAAATTATTTTCTTTTGTTTATTGGATATTTTATGTATTTACATTTCAAATATTCCCTTCCCTTCCTTTCCTCTCCTCCATTCCCCTTCCCCCATCACCTATGAAGACTTTCCCACTCCCACCCACCTACTCCCACCTCAACACCCTGACATTACCGTACACTGAGGAAATAAACCTTCACAGGACCAAGGCTTCTCTTCCTATTGATGCTAGACAATGCCATCCTCTTCTACAAATGTGACTGAAGCCATAGGACCATCCATGTGTACTCTTTGTTGGGTGGTTTAGTCCCCAGGAGAACTGGCGGGTGTGTGTGTGTGTGTTTGGTTGATATTGCTGTTCTTCCTAAAAGGTTGCAAAACCCTTCAGCTCCTTCAGCCCCTTCTCTAATTCCTCCATTATCATCCCTGTGCTCAGTCTGATGGTTAGCTGCAACCATCCTCATTTGTATCAGTAGGGTTCTAGCAGAGTCTCTCAGGTGACACAAATATCTGTCTCCTGTCAGCAAACACTTGTTGGCATCCACAATGTGTCTGGGTTTGGTGGTTGCATATGGGATGGATCCTCGGGGGGGGCAGTCTCTCGATGACCTTTCCATCTGTCTCCGCTCCACTCTTTGTTCCTGTTTTTCCTTCCCTGAGTATTTTGATCTCCCATCTAAGGACTGAAACATCCACATTTTGGTCTTTCTTCTTCTTGAGCTCCATTGGTCTGAGTTGTTTCTTGGGTATTCTGTGCTAAGACCCAGATTTTACTGGCACCAAGAAGCTAGCAAGACAATCAATACTAGGCATGGATAATGAAATAGTGGTATGAACAAACATTGCAATATTATTCAGGTATAAAGAAAATGGTATCATAATAGTTTCATATAAAATTTGGTCCTGTGGTGGATTGATGATGCAGGATAGGGGAAGGCTAGAACACTAAGGCAGGAGTGGGTGGGCAGGTGGGAGAACATCTTCATAGAGTCAGAGGGAGGGAGGAGGATTTAGGGGGCTTGTGGAGGGGAAACCTGGAAGGAAAATAACATTTGAAATGTAAATAAAATAACCAATAAATTTTTCATATAAAAGAATATACCTGTAAAGATTATATTTTATGACTTAACCCAGACGGTTAAAGACAAGTACTGTATGTTCCTTCTGTTATATGGTTCTTAGCTCAGAACCCCTTAGCTGTAACCGTACAACACGGAAGGTACAATAGGTATAGGGCTATTGGGAGGGGAACAATAGGAAACAAATGTTATGAACATGAGAATGAAATAATGAGGAGATGTGGGAGGAAGGAAAGATGCTGATTCACAAGGGAGGAGGAACAATTAGCACCAAAAAAAGTTTGATTAACTGTAGGAAATCATTCATTTGTATTTGTGTAAAATTATACACACTTCACATAAGTATATTTATATACATATGTTGCATTTGTCTATAATTATACACACCTCACATAAGTATATTTGTATACATATGTTGCATTATGTATCAAAGCTTATTTAATACTTAGTTTATAAAATTGCTTGGTTAAGTATATGCTTAGATATCATGAGATATTATCAGAAAAAATATGAATGAATAGCACTTGGGTTCAAATAGTTATTAGTACTGATTCAGTATCTAATGTAACTGGACACCAGCCAAAGGTTTATATGAACACTATTAGTTAGTTCAGCGTTAACAGTACTGGGTGCACTTCCATAGGATCAGTGTTCAATTCCTAGCACGTACATTGTAGGTCACAATGTCTGTGACTCCAGTTCCAGTGGATCTGGTAGTCTCTTATGGCATCTGTTCTCACCAGGCACACATATGTTTACAGTCATATCTGTATCCATAAACTTATCCTACACTTAAAATAAAATATTTGTTAGAAAGGGAACAAGTTGTACCTTAGAAAACTATGAAATATCGATAATCATCATAAGAATATATTGTATGTTTATTGGCTTTAAATATTGGCCTATTAATACTAATATTAATGCTAACATAGGCCTCCTGGTAGAATTATTAATATTGAGTTGTAGTGTATGTTATTGAAAAATTAGTAAGAATGGTAAAACAATGCCATATCACCACAATTCAACTACTGTCATTTTAAGATAGCATAAAAGCAAACAAACAAAACTTCATCAAAAAAAGCCAGCCACAAACAGAATGAGTCTCTTTGTTCTCCTCTCTTAACTATATACATTTTCCAACAGGGTGTATGTTTAAAACATAGAAATATTGAATGTCATTCAGGTTGTATTTTAAATAACTATTTTAAGAGTTGCACTATTCTACACTCCACATTTCATTTGATGCCCTTCTCTAAATGTTAGCTCAATGCGTTTCTACTGCTTCTAGTGCAGGGAAGCCATGAACACAAGGTATTGTCAGAATGCTTGATTTCCATTAAAAATATGTATTACATATAGCTGTCGTGGTAAATGCCTTGAATCCTTGTATTTGGTGGTAGAGATGGGCTGATCTTGAGAATCGTAGCCAAGGCTATCTTACATTCATATCCCAGTAGTAATGTAAAAATGTCTGCTGTAACAACATGCTTCCACAATGCAGATAACCCCATCACTGGATGGCCATTCTAGTTGGACTGCTGAACTCCCGGCTCACTGTAAGACTCTGTCTCAAAAAATAAGTAGCAAGGCATTTTTGGCTGTTCTCTCTATGAATGCACACTTGAACACATATACAGAGACAAGTAACTTCTACACATTAGAAGTCATTCCTACACACTGAAAACCCACAGCAATTTGTGTTCTGCTTTTATAGATTTTTTTATTCTGAATATTTACTATACATACATACATGCAAACATACATATATACACATATAGTTTAGAATTTTGTAGTTAGGTTTGATTTAACATGCTTGCAATTTTCATGTACAATGTAACATTACCAACACTTTTTTCATTTATTGTTGAACACTATACTGTTTTAAACATTTTATTGTTTGCTTAATCATTGTGTGTGCATGTATGCACACATATCTACTATGGCACATATGTGGATGTCAAAGGAAATTTGCTGAAGTTAAATCTCTCCTACTACTAATGTGGGTTCTTGGGGCTTTGTTGTAGACACCTTTATTTGGAGCGTCATATCTCCATTCATATTTTCTCTACTTATTACCTGGTGTATATTTGTTATCTATGCTTTTTAGCTGATACAACACTCTTCTAATATTCAGATACATTGCTTTTTGTCAATGTTTTCTTTTCTATTGTTTACTCCTAGAATTGAGAAAAAAATGCTATGTTTTATATTTAGAGGAATTAGATTCTCTCTAAAATAGATACATCATTTTTCATAATTCAGCACACAAAAATCAATCAATGTATACCACAATATAAAACAACTGAAATAACAAAATACATGGTCTTTTCACTATATGCTGAAAAAAATCTTTTAACCAAATTCAACACCCCTTCAAGACAAATGTATTGGAGGCATCTTGGGAAAGGGAGTATACAGAAACATTTTTTTAAGGCAATTCACAGCAAGTCTATTGCCTACTTTACATTAAATGGAGAGAAACTCAAAATAATCCCATTAAAATATGGAACAAGACAAGGCCGCCTGCTCCCTTCATGTCTACTCAATATTGGACTTGAACTGATAACAAGAACAATAAGACAACTGAAGGAGATCAGGGGGATATGAATTAGAAAGAAACAAGGCAATGTATCCTTCTTTTTCCTTCTTTATTAAATTGGGTATTTCTTATGCACATTTCAAATGTTATTCCCTTTCCCGGTTTCCATGCCAACATCCCCGTAACCCCTCCCCCTCCAATCCCAATCCTTGCCTCATAACCACCATCCCCCCAAGAATCCCATTCACTGAGGGTCCAGCCTTGGCAGGACCAAGGGCTTCCCCTTTCACTGGTGCCCTTACTAGGCTATTTATTGCTACCTATGCAGTTGGAGCCCAGGGTCTTTCTGTAGTGGCTTAGTCCCTGGAAGCTCTGGTTGGTTGGCATTGTTGTTCATATGGGGTCTCAAGCCCCTTCAGCTCTTTCAGGCCTTTCTCTGATTCCTTCAATGGGGGTCCCGTTAAAAGTTCAGTGGTTTGCTGCTGGCATTCACCTATGTATTTGCCGTATTCTGGCTGTGTCTCTTAAGAGAGATCTACATCAGGTACCTGTTAGCCTGCACTTCTTTGCTTCATCCATCTTACCTAGTTTGGCTGCTGTATATATATATGGGCCACATGTGGGGCAGGCGCTGAATGGGCTTTCCTTCAGTCTCTGTTCTAAACTTTGCCTCCCTATCCTCTCCCAAGGGTACTCTTGTTCCCCTTTTAAAGGAGTGAAGCAGCTGCATTTTGGTCATCCTTCTTGAGTTTCGGGTGTTCTGGGCACTAGGGTAATTCGAGCATTTGGGCTAATATCCACTTATCAATGATTGCATACCATGTATGTTTTTCTGTGATTGGGTTAGCTCACTCAGGATATTTTCCAGTTCCATCCATTTGCCTATGAATTTCTTAAAGTCATTGATTTTGATAGCTGAGTAGTATTCCATTGTGTAGATGTACCAAATTTTCTGTATCCATTCCTCTGTTGAAGGGCATCTGGGTTCTTTCCAGCATCTGGCTATTATAAATAAGACTGCTATGAACATAGTGGAGCATGTGTCTTTGTTATATGTTGGAGCATCTTTTGGGTATATGCCCAAGAGAGGTATAGCTGGGTCCTCAGGTAGTGCAATGTCTAATTTTCTGAGGAACCTCCAGACTGATTTCCAGAATGGTTGTACCAGTCTGCAATCCCACTAACAATGGAGGAGTGTTCCTCTTTCTCCACATCCTCACCAGCACCTGCTGTCATCTGAGTTTTTGATCTTAGCCATTCTGACTGGTGTGAGGTGAAATCTCAGGGTTGTTTTGAATTGGATTTCCTTTATGACTAAAGATGTTGAACATTCTTTTAGGTGCTTCTCAGCCATTCAGCATTTCTCAGCTGTGAATTCTTTGTTTAGCGCTGAACCCCATTTTTTAACTGGGTTATTTGTCTTCCTGCAGTCTAACTTCGTGAGTTCTTTGTATATTTTGGATATATGCCCTCTATCAGTTGTAGACTTGATAAAGATCTTTTCCCATTTTGTCCTAACAACAGTGTCCTTTGCCTTACAGAAGCTTTGTAGTTTTATTTTTTTTAATTTTTTTTTATTAACTTGAGTATTTCTTATATACATTTCGAGTGTTATTCCCTTTCCCGGTTTCCTGGCAAACATCCCCCTCCCCCCTCCCCTTCCTTATGGGTGTTCCCCTCCCCATCCTCCCCCCATTGCCGCCTTCCCCCCAACAATCTAGTTCACTGGGGGTTCAGTCTTAGCAAGACCCAGGGCTTCCCCTTCCACTGGTGCTCTTACTAGGATATTCATTGCTACCTATGGGGTCAGAGTCCAGGGTCAGTCCATGTATAGTCTTTAGGTAGTGGCTTAGTCCCTGGAAGCTCTGGTTGCTTGGCATTGTTGTACATATGGGGTCTCAAGCCCATTCAAGCTCTTCCAGTTCTTTCTCTGATTCCTTCAACGGGGGTCCTATTCTCAGTTCAGTGGTTTGCTGCTGGTATTCACCTCTGTGTTTGCTGTATTCTGGCTGTGTCTCTCAGGAGCGATCTACATCCGGCTCCTGTCGGTCTGCACTTCTTTGCTTCATCCATCTTGTCTAATTGGATGGCTGTATATGTATGGGCCACATGTGGGGCAGGCTCTGAATGGGTGTTCCTTCTGTGTCTGTTTAATCTTTGCCTCTCTATTCCCTGCCAAGGATATTCTTGTTCCCCTTTTAAAGAAGGAGTGAAGCATTCACATTTTGATCATCCGTCTTGAGTTTCATTTGTTCTAGGCATCTAGGGTAATTCAAGCATTTGGGCTAATAGCCACTTATCAATGAGTGCATACCATGTGTGTTTTTCTGTGATTGGGTTACCTCACTCAGGATGATATTTTCCAGTTCCAACCATTTGCCTATGAATTTCATAAAGTCATTGTTTTTGATAGCTGAGTAATATTCCATTGTGTAGATGTACCACATTTTCTGTATCCATTCCTCTGTTGAAGGGCATCTGGGTTCTTTCCAGCTTCTGGCTATTATAAATAAGGCTGCGATCAACATAGTGGAGCACGTGTCTTTTTTATATGTTGGGGCATCTATTGGGTATATGCCCAAGAGAGGTATAGCTGGATCCTCAGGCAGTTCAATGTCCAATTTTCTGAGGAACCTTCAGACTGATTTCCAGAATGGTTGTACCAGTCTGCAATCCCACCAACAATGGAGGAGTGTTCCTCTTTCTCCACATCCTCGCCAGCATCTGCTGTCACCTGAGTTTTTGATCTTAGCCATTCTCACTGGTGTGAGGTGAAATCTCAGGGTTGTTTTGATTTGCATTTCCCTTATGACTAAAGATGTTGAACATTTCTTTAGGTGTTTCTCAGCCATTCGGCATTCCTCAGCTGTGAATTCTTTGTTTAGCTCTGAACCCCATTTTTTTAATAGGGTTATTTGTTTCCCTGCGGTCTAACTTCTTGAGTTCTTTGTATATTTTGGATATAAGGCCTCTATCTGTTGTAGGATTGGTAAAGATCTTTTCCCAATCTGTTGGTTGCCGATTTGTCCTAACCACAGTGTCCTTTGCCTTACAGAAGCTTTGCAGTTTTATGAGATCCCATTTGTCGATTCTTGATCTTAGAGCATAAGCCATTTGTGTTTTGTTCAGGAAATTTTTTCCAGTGCCCATGTGTTCCAGATGCTTCCCTAATTTTTCTTCTATTAGTTTGAGTGTGTCTGGTTTGATGTGGAGGTCCTTAATCCACTTGGACTTATTCTTTGTACAGGGTGATAAGCATGGATCGATCTGCATTCTTCTACATGTTGACCTCCAGTTGAACCAGCACCATTTGCTGAAAATGCTATCTTTTTTCCATTGGATGGTTTTGGCTCCTTTGCCAAAAATCAAGTGCCCATAGGTGTGTGGGTTCATTTCTGGGTCTTCAATTCTGTTCCATTGGTCTATCTGTCTGTCTCTGTACCAATACCATGCAGGTTTTATCACTATTGCTCTGTAATACTGCTTGAGTTCAGGGATAGTGATTCACCCTGAAGTCCTTTTATTGTTGAGGATAGCTTTGTCGTTTTATGAGATCCCATTTGTCGATTCCTGATCTTAGAGCATAAGCCATTGGTGCTTTGTTCAGGAAATATTCTCCAGTACCCACGTGTTCGAGATTCTTCCCCACTTTTTCTTATATTAGTTTGAGTGCATCTGGCTTGATGAGGAGGTCCTTGTTCCAGTTGGACTTAACACAAGCTACTAGCTTTCAGTTTAATATTTTTATGTGAATCCTGATCATGTGATCGAGTGGGTCTCTGATTCTAGTACTTGCTCTTGAAGTCTTTAGCCAGTTGGTTTGCCTTGTCCAACATTGATGTTATCATTTTTGTTTTATCTTATTATATTTTTACACAACTAAAATGTGTTAGTAATTTCATAAATTATGAGAAAATGTAGAAATTTCAAGAATTTAAATATCATCTAAGAATAATGCACAAAATGAAATTAGTTCACATATAGTAAGTAGATGAGAGAAAGAAACCTGTTGTTAAGTAAATATTGAGAAGTAAGGTTGTTGAGGACATTGAGGAAGAATGCGGAAAACAGCGAGATGTCAAGGACCTTGACAACCTTCCTCCCAGACATTCTCCGTGCCTGGCATTCAATGTCAGACAGTCACTGTGAGCAGCTCAGAAGGGAAGCCACATTCTATTCATGGAAACAAACCTAATTCTGATGATGTTTCAGTTGACAAAATGTTGAATAGAATGTAAGCTCCAGGAAGAGACCTAGACCTCATTGTCTTCATATGGTTTTACATGCTAGACTTCAGTATTTAAGACATTTTGTTAGGTTTTTCAAGAGAATAATTTATTTTCTTTGAGAGAACCTATTCACTTATATAACACAAAACTGTTTAATGTAACTATGATTGAGAACCTATTTATTTGTTTATTCTAAGAAAATGAAAGGTTTTGGGTTGTACTCCATTTTTCTATCACTTTGGAAAAATCATATTTTTAAAAAAGAAGAAAGTTTGCCTCTATTCATCTGAAAAACACACAGTGACTTTTCCCCCTTCAGCATAATATAGCAGCTAATGTTGGCCTTTAACTGTAGGTTTCTGGAGAAGTATTTGAAAATAATTTAATATATAAGCAGATGGGAGGAGATAATAAAAATTTCCTTTTTAAAATCCTGATATAATTTAGTGTGGCTTTAATGTCAACACAATTATAGCATGCTTTAAATGTGGAGACAAGAATACCAGGAGTTCAATGAAAGCCAGTATCAGCTGCACCAAGTTTTGAGATCCCTTTAGGTTACAAGAGATCCTACAAAGAAAGAAAGAAAGAAAGAAAGAAAGAAAGAAAGAAAGAAAGAAAGAAAGGAAAGAAAGAAAGAAAGAAAGGAAAGAAAGAAGGAGAAATGAGGGAGGGAGGGAAGGAAAGAAAGAAAGATCAGAGGGAGGGAGGGAGGGAAAGAGAAAGAAAGAAAGAAAGAAAGAAAGAAAGAAAGAAAGAAAGAAAGAAAAGAAAGAGGGAGGGAAGGAAGGAGGAAAGGAAGGAAGGAAGGAAGGATGGAAGGAAGGAAGGAGAGAGAACTGGGAAGGAAGAGAAAAAGAAAAGAAAATATTCAGTTGTACTGAATGTGTTGAACACTGGACCACAAATCATCTTCTGCTTTAACTTGAATTGTATTTTAACCTCGATGAAACACAAACATTGCCATATGAATAAAACATGGTATAAACTTTAGAATTGTTCTGTAAATAAGACTCATAATTTAAAAATAATAGACCAGCTGAAAGTATTTTAAATAATTTCAGGTATGATATAGCTATGTATCCTCATTTTCTGTATATGGACAACATTTTACATTCATTCAACATATTTTAAAATGAATTTTACAGATCCTGAAGTCACATTGAATTAACCATATTTTCTAACAATAGAAGTAAGAAGCCCACGCAACATGGGAGTTGGTATCCACATGAGGTTATTTAAATTTGCATTAATTTAATCCACTTAATAGTTAAAGTCAATCTCTTAGCCCCACTAGCTACATTTGAAATATTTCTTAGTCACACGTGGCTCAAAGCTACTGCAATGAGTTTTACAAGGAGAGTGTCTTTGTATATTATCAAAGAGTTCTACTAGATTTTGGAACATGAAACCTACCTGTATTTTACAGTTAAACCTTGTTTTTTTCTTTCTTCCTTTTTTTTTTGTTTCTGTTTTTGTTTTACTTTTTCTACCTCTGTAGCAACCTCTCAGTTGTTTGGATTAAGTTAGATATTCTTATAAAGAGTGATACACAGTTATACAGCATAGTACTCTAAGGGTTATTCAGAGGGCATTTTCTGTTTTTCAGTGCTACTGAGTTTCTTCTGCCTCAGAATAGATCTTACACAAAGGTTAAAGACACCAAAGAACAAACAATAGAGGATCAGTTAGACTGAAGAATGAAAAACTAAAGGTGAAGGTTTGCAATCGCAAGTTTGTACTAACTGTGCAGTTGTGCATGTATTAACCTATGAAGTGTTCCTGAGAGACCTAAGAGTGGTTTGGGTACAGGGTTGTTTATGAGAGAAACAGAACTATCTACACTTCTAGAAATGAATGTTGGTACAGCATGCATCTGTTAGTGATTTAATTTAATACAAAGAAGCAAGACTATATCTTATGCACTAAAATCATATAAGTATGATAGTATATTACAAAACACAGAAACACTTACATATCCTTTCAGACCAAGATTTATTACTTGTGGGACAAAAAAATAGTATTATCTAACTTTAAAATAAAATCTGAAATATGTCTAAACTATTAATTCTGTGGTAGAATTAACTTCATACAATTCTTTTGTTCACAATAAATATAGTATTTGAGGGAAATTATTATGAATGAAATAAATGTCAGCATTTCTAACACCTAAAAGGTACCATTACAGTTACATTTTCAACTTGTTTATTTTTCTGGTAAATACATAGCATGTTTTCCTTGTAAAATAAAATAGTGACGATGGTTCACTTCTTGAACTGGTTAACAATGCAGTTGCTCATAAGCTTTCCCTAAGTCCAGGATACTGACACCAGGAATGCTCTAAGGGCCACATTAGCCTTTTTTGAATTAATTTCGACATAGATATTTTGATGTAATATGTTATAATTATGGTTTCCCTTCTCCAAACTCTTTCCAGATTTTCCCCAATTCCACGTTCTCTCAAAGCCATCCTTTCCCTTTATCTTCATAGAAAACTAACCAGTAGCTAAAATAATAATTTAAAAAGTGATAATACATAAATAAACCAGAATAGAACAAAGCAGACAGACAGACAAAAAACAATCCAGAGGAAAACTCCAGAAGCAGGTAGATATAGAGGAACATATGAATGCCTATAAGGTAAATACTGAAGAACAATAACTGAAAACCAAACAAAAATAAACCAGAGAACCTGACAAAGCGGTATGAAACATTGAATCTCAAAAACTGCCACAGACTTCATCTCATGTTGGTCATCCACTGATGGAGTTCTGACGTTAAGAGTGGTCTGTATTCTCAGTAAGGCTCTGTTGAAGAAATGTAGTTTTTCTTTTGACAGCAGTTATACATTTGAGAAAGCTTTGGGATTAAAGAGAGGAACTGGTGTCTATTTTTCTCAGTGTTGGGATCCCATCTGGACTGGATATGTAGGTCCTGTGCATTTTGTCATATTTTCTAAGTTTATATGTGTACTTGTCATGCTCTATTGAGAAGGTCAAGTTTCCTTGGTGTCCTCTGTATCCATTGGCTCTTACAGTCTTTCTGCTTTATCTTTCATAGCCTTCGTTCAGCTCCAGTGGTAGGGGTGGTGGTGGGGAGGTTAATGGAGATATTCTGTTTAGTACTGATCATTCCAAGGTCTCTCATTCTCTGCACAGTGTCTGGTTAGATCTCTGCATTTGCTCCCATCTGCTGCTGGAAAAAGCTTCTCTGATGATAGTGGAGCAAAGCACTGATTTATAAATATAGTTGAATGTCATAAGGAGCCATTTTATCGCTACATTTCTTTCACATAATAGTAGTATTTATTTTACACTAGATGCATGGACTATCTAGTCTCAAGTTCTTGGCTATCTAAGCACTATCACAGAGAGTTTTCATTTCATTGAGTGAGTGTTAAGCCTATCCCACAGAGGTTGGTTATTCCTAAAAGCTTTGTTCATATGCTGCAGGCAGCTTCCATTACTATGGAAGGTATTTAGCTGGAATGTTGTTACGGATCTCCTCTGGTAGCATGAGGAGAACTTGCAAATCATGAACAGTACTCTGTAATGGTGAAGGCTCTGGATAGGCATAAAGTCTACTTATCCATGTTGTATAGATGTTGTCTTCAGCATTAGGGGCTTTACCATCAGTTTGTGGAGAGCAAGCAATTGCTTTGGCAACATCATGGTTTATTTTAGGATTCCCATGGGGAAGTTTTGGCCAACAGCTTCAAATGTAACTCATTCTTGGAACTGAAGACACATTTTTTTTTTAAATGCAATGGCTACTGGTTAAGTTTTCCTCCTGGTCATGGGGCTGATTTACACAGTAATAGTCATCTTATATCAGGTCAAGTATCATACTTTTTCTTGTCTCTCTGATCAGACAGTCTCATTACTGGACATAAAATTTTTGTGCTCAAAGAAAATATGTAGTGAAGTCTTACAAAGTTTTTCTCTGCAAGAAGGACCAAAATACACAAGTCTTACGTGAAGTTTAGATTTCTCTAATTTGCAAAAGTCATGGGTTTCACAACAATTTGTTGCTGTTGTTACTATCCATTAAATCACATTTCTTGAGTGACTGTGCTCTGACTAAGGCTATAACTTTGTTGCCTAAATAGTTGTTATACTTTTAAGAAAAATTTTAGTGTTCCCCAGTTTATTATGATGAAGAATAAGGAGCAACAGAAACAAGGCCAGACGTTTTGTTAACAGTGCTTTTATTTTTTAGAAAAACTAGAGGCCATTGTTTTTATAATATCAAAACATGAGCATAAAACTTTCTTATCTGAGTTGTTTTATCATTTTTCTCATGTTAATAATTTTCTGTGCAATATTTGATTCATAAGTCAGTAATACTTAATTGTTTCACAAATATTTAGCTGAATGCTCTGTGAATAGAAAATAATTTTGAAATCACATTCATATAGCTAGTAAAGGATATAAAAGATTATAAGCTCGCTTCACTCCTTCTTTAAATGAGGAAAAAGAATACCCTTGGCAGGGAAGGGAGAGGCAAAGATTAAAACAGAGACTGAAGGAACACCCATCCGGAGCCTGCCCCACATGTGGCCCATACATATACAGCCACCCAATTAGACAAGATGGATGAAGCAAAGAAGTGCAGACCGACAGGAGCCGGATGTAGATCACTCCTGAGAGACACAGCCAGAATACAGCAAATACAGAGGCGAATGCCAGCAGCAAACCACTGAACTGAGAATAGGTCCCCCGTTGAAGGAATCAGAGAAAGAACTGGAAGAGCTTGAAGGGGCTCGAGACCCCAAAAGTACAACAATGTCAAGCAACCAGAGCTTCCAGGGACTAAGCCACTACCTAAATACTATACATGGACTGACCCTGGACTCTGACCCCATAGGTAGCAACGAATATCCTAGTAAGAGCACCAGTGGAAGGGGAAGCCCTGGGTCCTGCTAAGACTGAACCCCCAGTGAACTAGACTATGGGGGGAGGGCGGCAATGGGGGGAGGGTTGAGAGGGGAACACCCATAAGGAAGGGGAGGGGGGAGGGGGATGTTTGCCCGGAAACCGGGAAAGGGAATAACACTTGAAATGTATATAAGAAATACTCAAGTTAATAAAAAAAAAAGATTATAAGTTCTAGGTTATTCTGTAGGACTCAGAAGACCTTGACTGCTAATAAAACGTTACAATGTATTTTGCAAGTAATTCCCTTCTATTGATTTCTATATAAGAAAATGCGAGTGCCATCTGAAAAGGAATTCACACAGAGTCATGAAAACCCACCATGGGACACCTATCTCCATTCATAAGAAAACCAGTTCTCCCTTTTAAAAACAAGATGTTTTTGAATTCTCAGAGGGGATACATCATCTCAAATAAAAGTGAATCTGTACATTTCCAAAGTTCTACTAATTCTTAAAATGCATATATGATATATCATTTATCTATATTATATATTATATATCATAATCTAACTGTTAAGATTTTTGGAAGCAATGGCTAAGTTACTTTATAGCAAAGATAGTTGTTTAGTGTGGCATGTAGTCAAGGTTCAAATGCAAATGATCTATGTCGATCTCCACATTTGCTATCTTCTCAGGACCAAGTGATCATTCTAATAATCTCAAGATTATGTGCTTAGATTTCACACTTTGCACAGTTTGTGTTTCTGTATCTACATTATATCCATTGACAAAATATCATCCAGCTCCAGCCACTTAATTGAAAATGACATTATCCCACTCATTTTGTGGAAGAATATGCTTGACTGTTCTTTTTAGCCACTGCAAATTATCTCCTAGACTAACTTCACATCATGATGGCTGTGAAGAGTGGTACTTTGCACATGACATGTCAGAGTATCCCATTGATTGTTGATTTCATTTTTTCTAAATATATCTTGAAGTAGGCTTATAAACTATGTTTGGCTTTAGAGTAACCACCTTGGTACTCATTTTTATTTTTTGCCTAACAACTGCCTCTGCTTTTCAACAATTAACATTATTATTGGTGTAGGGTGATACCTCATTATAATTTTGATTGCTATTTCTTAATCTGGTGATGACATTGAACAATTTTAGATATAAAATGACCATAGAAATTCAATAAACTAACTCAAACAAATAATTTCATTGAAAAACAGCAGGTATTCGGGGTAGAGATTTTTCAAACGTTATGCTGTGATACTTTATTACTATTTATTACAGAAGAAATGCTTCCCAGAACACTAGTTTAAAAATAACAAAGTTCAGTTTAATAGTAGATATAGTACTCTGTCATATAATGTAGTAGCAATACTTAATAATACATTATATACTTTGAAATGACTAAAAAAGATTTTTAAATGCTGTAATCACAAATAATGGACAAATGTTTGAGTTGAGCCATAGGTTAAAGTTCCGGATTTAATCATCCTACAATGTGTGTGTCATAGTCCAGTTCAAACTATGGATATACATAATTATTTGCCTGCTAAAATAAATAAATTTTTAACATGCCCTTAGCATAAATATTATATGGGAAGACTAAACTCTCTCAGTGAAAGAGTTTGTACGTATGGCAATAAATAAAGGTAATTTGTCATTTTGCCTTTGCAGTATTATGAGGTCCCATTTGTTGATTCTTGATCTTAGAGCATAAGCCATTGATGTTTTTTTCAGGAAATTTTCCCCAGTGCCCATCTGACTGAGACTATTCCCCACTTTTTCCTCTATTATTTTGAGTGTATTTGGTTTGATGTGGAGTGCCTTGATCCACTTGGACTTAAACTATGTACATGGGGATAAAAATGCATCCATTTGCATTCTTCTACATGCTCACTTCCAGTTGAACCAGCAGCATTTGTTGAAAATGCTATCTTTCTTCCATTGGATGATTTTAGCTCCTTTGTCAAAGGTCAAGTAACCTTAGGTGTGTGTGTTCATTTCTGGGTCTTCAATTCCATTCCACTGATCTATCTGTCTGTCTCTGTACCAATACCATACAGTTTTTATGACTATTGCTCTGTAATACTGCTTGAAGTCAGGGATGGTGATTTCCCCAAGATATTCTTTTATTGTTGAGTATATTTTTTTACTATCCTAAGTATTTTGTTATTCCAAATAATTTGCAAATTGCTCTTTCTAGCTCTATAAAAACTGAGTAGGAATTTTGATGTGGATAGCATTGAATCTGTAGATTACTTTTGGCAAATGGCCATTTTGACTATATTAATCCTGCCAATCCATGAGCTTGGGAGATCTTTCCATCTTCTGAGATCTTCCTCAATTTCTTTCTTCAGAGACTTAAAGTTCTTGACTTATCATTAATAATACTTAGGATTATTACTAAGGAATGTATGGAAAGATGACTTAATAGTTAATTGAACTTGCTGCTCTTCCAGAAGACCAGAGTTTGATTTCTAGCATTCACATGAGGCATCTCATAGCTAATTGCCTATAACATCAGTTCCTGGGAATCAGATAGCCTCTTCTGACTCCTTGGGATCCATGACTCTTTGGGATCCACCATGCACATGACAAGCACATGTACATACACATACAGATAGTTAAAACTGATATATATATATATATATATATGTGTGTGTGTGTGTGTGTGTGTGTGTGTGGTGTGTCTGTGTAAGAACATGATTATATATCTAAATAATAAATGTGTTGTATGAATATTAACTTATCTTTGATGACCAAAGTCAATTGAGTCTGTATTAGGTTCTTTATTATTTTTATGAAACTATGTAGTATCGTAACAGCATCAGTATTGTGATATTAATGGTATAGTTCTCAGTTCCTCTCTCTGATGACATAGGATGCAAAGGTTTCGAACACTCATTAATGGAAATGCTCTTTCAGTTCAATAATGTCGTCACTGCCGTGATCAGAGTAGAAGAGTGAAACTTTTACTCTGTGCTCCAGAATCAGAAAATACATTAGTTTCTATAAACAATAAACAGCTATGGAAGTACTTGGTGACAGTAGTGACAATTTTTTCACTGGTATTGTGCACAGAAAATTGTACAAATACCTTATATCAGAATTTGCTAAAATATACACTTTCTGACTAATCTTTGTTTGTATTATTTTTCTGAATATTTGTAGAAACAGATGAAACCTAACAGCGTGTATTTTCATGGAATGCAAAGAGTTAGCTAAACAGATGAGGTAGAAAATTGAAAGAAAAGGCTTTATCTCGAGCCTCTCATTATGGCTAAATCTGATATAAAAGGCTAGGTTACACTGGCACTAGTTTCTGAGGTTTTTCTAACCTCTTCATACCCTCGACGGACTCAAATGCGTAGAGAGGGAGCTGTAGGGCATACATTTGACTACGGCGATTTTGAAGAGTCTTCATTATTAAAACAGTCTCTATTGATTTAGCTTGTGAATAAAATCATAACATTCCAGAAACAAAGAGGCAGTAAGGAAAATACAAATATTTCCCTTATGCTTTTACTGACTTATTGGTAGGTGAGTGTATCTAGAATTTTTTCCTTTTGAAAAAAAAACAAAACAGAATACACAGAACTTACACCCCCCTAACTTGAAGGATTGGTCTTTGAATAAATTTCAGATGTTTCACATACTTTAAAACTTGTAATATTTGCCTTTAACACTCTCTTTGACAGGCTTAAACTTCCCTTGAGGCTTTCATGTATTTCCTCATCAAGTGAATCATTATATACCTGTATTTACTGATCAAGCATAATTTATTGCAAAACATATATGAGACAGGCTTATAGTACAGAGTTATAGTATCGATAATGTTCATCTTCTTGCAGCAGAAGTGTGATGGGAAATAGAGACACACGAGTTCCCAAATACTGCACTCTTCCTGCAGTGACGTCAGTATAGTAGTCTACTCACTTTGGTTCTCACAGATAAGCACGTTTAGAAAATTTAGTTGGTCATGATATCATAAACAGATTATGTTTCGTGTATTAAAATGTTCAAATGTATCTCTTTAATCCTTGCAGTTTATTTGTCTGATCTGTATTCTTTTCTGGGCAATAAGCTGATAAATATTCTTGCTAGTACTTTTTATTAATTCTTCTTTCCTTTCTTTTGTAGCTCTTGACTGACATCTATTCACTTCAAGGGTGATTTTTCCGTTGGCAAGAGACAGAAGAGGCACACCAAGCATTGCCTTCAGGAATAAGCAATTTAAGTATTATAATGAGATGGGTCTTTTCAGAGTCTATAATTGGTGACAAGGTATGGCAGCTTCATATCAGACAAAGATGTACAACACAGAACTTATTAATGAGGATGGAGCGTCAAACTCCAGGAAGCATCCTGTGACTATGAGGCAGGAGGACATAACAGATAGTGTAGGTTGTTCCTCAGTCCAATATCTCCAATTTGCATCATAAAAACTTTATGTAAGCCAATTCAAGCTAATCTGCGATGGGATATATTTCCCCTCTAGAATTCACTAGGGTAGCCAGCAATCCATCACGTTAGATCCCAGCCCTCGCAGACAACAGCAATAATCATCTAAACTTGCAGATATGCTCAATTTAATTGGGTTAGTTTAGTAACCTTTCTTGTATTAGAGCCAACTTGCAAAGAGATGTAATATTTTCACAGTTATGAAGACATAGCAGCTGGCCATAGTGAGATTTGATTGTGGATCAAGAAATCAGATTTTCATCAAGTTAAGAACTCTTCATGGAAATATATATAGAATAAATAATAAAGTAAAATGATTAACAAGGAGACCTACAAAGATATTGGCAAGGCAAAGGAAAATTGCTTCACTGACAAAGCTGAATTCTGTTACTTAGCGAACTCAGTTTTTGTCTCACGTTTTTCT
Organism: Rattus norvegicus; assembly: GCF_021556685.1. Taxonomy (NCBI): domain Eukaryota; kingdom Metazoa; phylum Chordata; class Mammalia; order Rodentia; family Muridae; genus Rattus; species Rattus norvegicus. Next base: position 14,784,440 of record NC_141535.1, read on the forward strand.
CTTCCTATCTTTTTTCTCATGTTTCGGAGGATATTAATTTTCAGGATAACTAATTGAAGAGTAGATTTAGACAAAACATTTGATAGTAAGAGGTATTTAAATAGTTCATAAATTTCAGAAAAATTTGGAAATTAAAATGTACCCATATTTCATGATTTTTAAATATTGAAAAAACACACATAGCTTTATTGCAGGCAAATACAATTTCAACTTAAGCCAAAGAATTATCTGAGTGTTTGTCTGTTGTACTGTGAAAATGTTTGTTTTATTTTATAAACAATAAGGTAGATAGAAAAAAAACCTTTTCCTACACATACTATTGAGAACTACTTCACTGGGAGTTAAGTGGCCAAGAAGCTGGAACAATAAACCACGACATGATCCTTGCACCATCTGCAGTACATTAGCGAATTTCCTTGATGACCTACTTACGATGCAATTACAAAATAATTTAGGTCAAGTAAAGAAGCACAAAGAGCAAATCTTTGTCAAACTTAAAGATTTCTTTCATGAATTTGAGAAATTAATTTTACAGAATATGACCTTTCTTTAATTCAGCATGTATGGCTTATTGGGGGAGGGAGTCTTTATGGTTATAATTATTGACCCTTTATTGTGTAGTCTTTGAATGCTCTCTCAGATTTTCATTCTATAGAACTGTTTCTAGGGAGCTCATGAATTTTTCATGCAATTGCGATATTTTTGAAGACCAAATTCATGTTTGATCATAGACTAGAAACTATAGTTCAATAAAACTTTCAGAGGCAGTCAAATTAATGATTGTCTGTTGATAAAAATTCCTATGATTCATTTTAAATCATCATGAGTGTTGTTGTTAATGCATCCCAAATAAGAGATATAGAAACTCAAAAATATATTCTTAAGGCTCCAGGCATCTGCACTAGGTTTCTTCTCTTTGGTCAGAAATAGCAAGCTTAGCAAATTTGAGTGATAGTTTTTCCAACAGTTGGAAAGACCTGCTTTGAATTACTCCATCCTGTGAAGCAAACTTAACTCTTGCTGTCCTGACTATTTATTTTAATTCTAAACATGGCATTGATAAAATAGCAGGAATAAGGAATCCCATGCTTGACTGAACATTTATGAAATAAGGTAAAGAATATGTTGATAAAATGCAATATTCCTTTGATTTATAGAGATCATCCAACATCTTCAATGTTAGAAATACTGATAGGAATACAGAATATAATTTAGATAAAAATTACTGATTTCTAGACTGTAGATATAGCCAAGTCATAAAATGTTTGCCAGCATACCCAAGAGCCAAGTTCCATTACCAACAATGAAAAACAAAACATAAATCTCTAATTTAGTGGGTATAGAGAGTATGAGAACATAGCCTTCCCCATGTAAGAGTCAATTGGTAATCCAATACTTAATGGTCACCCATAAAATTATACATATATGCAGGTAGAAATTTTATATGTATATATGTATATATATGCATGTGAAGATAGAAGATTGTATTTATTATGTATATGTATAAAACACACACATATATTTTATAAGTCATTGTAATATATATTCCAGGAACTTTTTAAGAATTGAGAAGCCATGATTTTGAGAAAGAGAACAAGTTGGCTATCTATGTGAGGACGACTCAGATGAAGAAACAGAAAGGTACAAATAATGTAGTCATATTTTAATTTCAAAGTCAATCTTTTAAAATTTATATTTCATACACCTCTATGTTTGTTTCCAACATTTCCAAGGCAAATAAACTATTAAGTTTATTTTATTGTACTGTACTGCATGTTTACGGCGGTACATATGCATATATTTGCAGAGCAATGTAAAGGCCAGAGAACAAACTTGGATATAAATCCTCAGGAACAGTCACTTTGTCTTTGATGCAGGGTTTGTCCTTCAGCAGCACCTGATAGAGTCAGTTAGGGTAACTCACCAGCCATCCGCAAAGATCATCTTATCTCTCCCTCCACAGCACTCTGATTAAAAGTTCAGGCCGTACATCTGCTAGGTTCCAGTGATGGAACTTGGTTTCCATGCTTTCCTGGTGGGCACTTGACAGACTAAACTATTGTTACAGCCAAAATAATGAGATGAATTTATTTAAGTTTCAATTCTTAGGTTGTCCTACTTCAGACCATTCTCCCCAAAAATAACTTTGCATGAAACTGGAATGACATGCAAAAAAGAAGCATTTTGAGTATGGACTCCAGTGTTAGTCTTGGCAAGCATAGACCTGTCCACAACTGAAATACATATATAACAATTTTTGGCAGCTCCAATCCCCTCTCTTACAGGCTAAAATCTTGATCTTTTGTAGTAGTGAGTGAGTGGCATGAAATAATTTACATATAGTCTCTATCATACAGCAGAAGATAAAATAGACACACAGTGTAAGGTATTGCTCGTATTTACTTCAGTTATGATGGTATTGCAACAGAGGACCTCTGAAGGGTGCATGCTTGCCTCTGTGATAACATCTGGAATAATTATGAGAATGGCTGCTTTTTTTTTTTCAGTTATCTTCATTTTATGACAAGCAATGTCGGTGATTTTTCTCCAAGAGATTCATTCCAATCTTGTGTGGCCACCTGCTTCTAACCTTGCTGCCCGGACCTTAGCTCACTGCACAGTAATAAAAATAAGATGACAAATGCTGCTACTCCCAGGCATGGGGACACAACACTGGCACCACGTAGGAAGCTTCTAGGAATACACAATTACTCAACACACAACTCAAAGAAACAAGAGTTTCTCTGTATGTCTGTGTAAATTATCTCAATATGAAATTCAAGTATAGAGCACAGTGAATAAAGAAAAAGTATTTGAATCAAGGGCAATTGTAGGTGTAGGTACCTTAGAACAAATAACAGATTTGTTTTTGTGATGAAGAAGTGCAATTCAAATTAATATGAGCATTTGAACATGAAAAGAAAATCTCCTTTAAAAGAGCCAATGATGAGAGGAAAGGACTAAGAAACCAAATGAAAGGTCAGGAAATGATTAGTTTTCCTTTACAGAAGTACACACACACACACACACACACACACACACACACACACACACACACACACACACATATGAATGATTGAAGATTTATTTTATCTGGCTAATTTTTTTTCTGACAGGTGCTATTTTTCCAAAGAAGTGTTTCCAGAGAGTAAAGTTTAGAAATTACCAGATATTAGGCATTTCAGAAAGTCAGGTCCAGTGACCACAATCCCTCAGGGGCTGAGTACAACTAAAACGTTCATTCTCTGCCCAGCTAAACCAGCACCAGCACAGAATGGCCAGTATCACAGTATCACTCACTAAACACACTCCAAAAGAGTCATTGGAAGCTACCTATTTATAAAATGTCGTACATACTCAAATCTAAGGGAATATTAAATTTAAATTTGTTGTTATTATTTTATGTTAATTACTGGAATTTTCAAGGAGTTAATTTTATCAGTAATTATCTAGATGTTTTGCATCTCTGCTCATGAATAAATAGTTTTTAAGTTTTAACCCTGGTAAGTTACATAAACTATGCTAGTTAGACTTAATATTTTATTTCTAACAATCTGAACAATATGGTTTTATCATGAAAAGTAATTGTAGCCATGGCTCATTGTGCCCCTAGTTTCTTTCCCTAAGTCAATGGTCAGTTTCTCTGTGGGGATTTTCTAATTTAAGTAATGAATAACGTACTCTGGCCCTCGTTTTGTCACAGTGTCTAATGTCACTGACCAAAAGTACAGTGCAGGTACACTCCAGCAAAGAAAGAGTTGCTAGCAGTCCTTGGGTGGGAACTGCAAGCAAATGTGTTGTCTTGATTTGTAAAGGGTTTTAATGTCATCAATAGTAATTCAGCAAAGAGAGAGTTGTAAAATGAAGCTCAAAATGTAGCAAATTGCATCATTGTTCGTGCTTTAGAAATTTAAAATATCTGCAGCAGATGGTAGAGTGTGGAGCAGTGTCTTGCTTTAGTGTCTAGGAAAAGTTAATACCATCAGAAACCCTAGCACTGATTGTGGCTTCTTTGGCCTGCTAGGGAAAAATGTTATTTATTTTCTTTTGAATAATAGTTTTCCTTAGAAATATTTGCTGATGATTAAGAGATCAGATTTGCTCATAGAAATAATTCTCTTTCCAAAGAACTAAGAGGACGTGTGTCTTACCTTTGGAAATGGACATCTGCCTGAGAACAACACACATTATGCTCCAGAGGAGTCCTCGGTTACTTTCTCTGATTTGGTTTTAAGTAAGCCAAATAAAACATTAATTTCATTTGAAATATTTCTATGAGTTTACAAACCTACCTGAATTTAATTTTAGAAGCACCATTAAAGGCTAGCTGCATTTAACCCACTGATATAGAAGATTAAGCTAGTAGACATTTCTTCTTCCTGGTTCTCTTGCATTTTCCAGTGCATTAGACTGTAAAAATATAATAAAGTGGATCCAAATCTGTGGGCAATACACAGTTTCTTCAGTTGAAATTGATAATTGTACCACTTCCCTATTATTTCCATGCAACTCTGAAGACACTGAGAATTTGATGACATTATTTTTGACATCATGAAAAAATCAAAGTAAAAAGAAAAAGTAGACTAAATAGCCTTATATTTATGTTGTGGTCTTGGGGAATTCTACTTCCTGTAGGGAATAGATATTACTAGAAGCCAGTCAAAATAGGAAACACTTCACTGCTGATTATTATCTACGAATGACCTTGGATATGTATCATGAAGCCTATTTAGACGCTCTTTTTGAGACCCTCTTATATGAATGAATTCATTCATTTGGTATTGTGTTTCTTTTACATGTAAACCTATCTGTGTCATGAATTTCTCAAAAGTAAAATAGAATTAATAGCTATGGACAGCAGCTTTGGGTGTGGGAATTTAAAGGATTAATATTGTAAAATATATTTAATGGTGTCCCATAAACAGCAAGACGAGCACATATGCTTTAACATTTGTTTCTGATATGCATAAGACAATGCCACAGAATGCAAGGTTTCCCAGGGAAACATACACACAGGGAAAGCTAACTAGAACCAAAAACGTAAAGGAGAAACAGTTTCTAAACATGTGCTCCAAAATTGTTTTCTGTTTGATCAGTTATAGAGTGGTAACTCCAACTTAAAAAAGGTTTACTCTTTTCAACATTCCTACTTTAATTTTCTCTATTTCTTTATACTGCAATTTCACATTCTCTCTCACCCGCTTCCAGAGGAAATAAAGGCTTTATGTATGCTAAGCAAGTACCCAAAGATACAGTTATCTACACACACACACACACACACACACACACACACACACACACACACACGCACGCACGCACATACAGACAAAACTTGGCTTTTTTATATGAATATTAAGCATGTTGATTAGATGATGACTAAGATAGACATATGTATAAAAGTAATTTCCCTAAGAGCACCATCCTGCCCATCTAGCTAGTTCTCAGCCTCTCTGAATAATATATAAATGAGAATAAATACACTTATGGAAAACAAGGATATTTTCTTTCACTAAAAATTTTGACCAGAGTGATTGTGTGTGTGTGTGTGTGTGTGTGTGTGCTTGTGTGTGTGTGTGTATACGGGTGTGCATGCATGCATGCGTGCGTGCGTGCGTGTGTGTATGTGTGCCCACGCACGTGCATGCGTGCGTACGTGTTTGTGTGTGTGTGTGTGTGCGCACGCGCGTTTACCAGTGGATATGCGTATAGGGACCACAGGACAACTTAATCAAGTCAGGTATCTTTCCAACTTTATGTGGGTCCTAAAAATAAAAGGCAGTACCAGTCTTCTACACAACTGCATTACCTAGGAGACATCTCTCAGACTCAAGGGGGCATTTTCATTTTGCATGCATCATTGTAGATACCCACTGCAGAATCAACTTCATTTGTGGCTTACCAGTGTGCTTGGCACTTGGTCAGCATTTTAACTGACTTGTCATTGCTCTATATTCGACTTCTTCCTTCAGACTATACATGCTATGTAGTATTTCTACTTGAAAGTAAAGATTAAAGCAAACAAAGAAACAGCAAAATAAAAAGTGAGAGAAGAATGTTGCTAGCCATGCTAGGGAATATTCTAGAGGATTTTTAAAATGATCTTTTATTTTGCTGCTCAGTACTTAACTTGTTTTTGTATTTGCCAGTCTGTAGAGAGTCTTTTCTTTTGATTTAACATTTTGGCCTTTCACTTACTTTAGCTTTAATTACATGTAAAGTTATTTGTCAGGTATCAGCATCTTGCATGCTATTCAGTGCTCCTTGCTTTGTGATCAAGGACAAAGACGTTGATGTTGCCATTGGCTGTTCTTGCTCTGAGCCTGCCATCTCTGACATTCATTTTCCAGATTGTCACCCTTGAAGACAATGCGTCATATTTGAGGGTCATCCGCTTTCACATATTTCAGCCCTTACTGTGTAAAGAAATTGTTTCTCTACTAGCTTTGTCTGCCATTTCAGCATAGCCCTTTAAATACAAGATTTAAGCAAGATTGTTTGAGTACAACTTATTTTACCTGGGTTCAAAAATTCTACTTGCAAATTCAGAAGTCTTTTTAAAAAGGGGGAGAAAAGCCAACTAAATAAAATGTTGACATTATATGGTTATATAAACATTATGTGGTTGTCAAACAGAATGAAGTTCTGTCATACAATTTTATTAGACCTATCATTTCCTGTGTCAGAACAAAACTACAAAAGACAGTTTCTTCCAGTGACCTTGGATTCCTTGCTGTTGCCCAAATGTGCAGGCATCACAGAAAGTGCAACCAACTCATTCTGTCACTGTGCAAGAAGAAAAAATAAATTCTTCTCCTCACCTCTACAACGTAAATGTAGAACCAACTCTGTCAGTTTGTGTGTTCTTAATGATGCAGTGAAACACTGCCTCAATAGCTCCCCACTATTAATCTGGCACCTGTTCTCCATTAATTATATTTTATTGTTACTTCCCCTTGGTTGCCAGATATAGTGAAAAATTAAGGACGAATGTATTTTTCTGAACCTGAAATTAGATCAATATTTATACTCCTGCCTAGAAATCAAGTCCAAATGAAACAAAGTCCTTTATACTATGAATCATCAAACTTTGAAACTGCAAGAGAAAACATAATCAGCACTCTTTCAGTCATAGTTATAGAAGGGGACTTGCTGAGTAGAACTCCAGCAAGGATCCAGGCCAATGACTGACAACTGGGATATTATAAAACTAAAAGCTTAAATGCAGCAAAAAAAAGATAATTAATTGAGTGAAAAGGCTGTGCATATAAAGGGAGACAATATTTGTTACCTATACATATAGTGAGGATTAATATCTAGAATTTATAAAGAACCAAAATAAAACAGTCAATAAAAAATAAATTAAAAATAGGCTAAGAGTTTAATCAGGCTGTTCTCAATATATGCAATGGCTAAGAAACACCTATAATCTCTTAATGTGTTCAATATTTTTAGGAAGTAATGAAATACAAATCAAAACAGATTTTTGTCTTAGAATAGTCAGAATGGTTATGATCAAGAAAACAACTGGCAAAAATCCTAATGAAAATAGAATACTAGAATACTCATTTATTGTTGGTGGCATTATAAATTAGTGCAGCCACTCTGGAAATCAGTGTAGGAAATTCTCAAAAAAAATTCTCAAAAAAAGCTAAAATTAAATATACCCTATTCTCTAGCTCTACTTCTCCTTGGTGTATACATGCCCCAACGATTCAATATCCTAATCTACAACCGCATTCATCACTGCTCTATCCACAGTAGCTAGCAGAGAAACAACATAATGACCTTCACAGGAATAATAAAAAGGTAATGCATACACAGGATGGCATTCTCTTCATTTGTAAACAAAAATGGAATTATGAAATATGTAGGTAAATGGAAGGCATCCAATGTATTATATTGAGTGAGGTAACCATAACTTGAAAAGAAAACATTACATGTTCTGTATTATTTGTGTATCTTAGGTCCAAATCTTTAGACTCAGTATATAATTTATGAAGAGTAGAATGAATAAAAACTTGGGGTTGGGAGAGTATCTATGAAGAGGACAGGAAGGAAACCATTGAGGGAGATGAAGGGACGATGTTTATAGAACACTAAAAATGACTGAAAATATTGAGAAATATGTTTATTGAAATTGCATAGGTATATAATATATATGTAAGTGTACATGTGTACATATATCAGTGATTTCTTTTTTTTCTTTTCTTTTTCTTCTTTTCTTCAGTGCTGAGTATTGAACCAGGGCTTCTGGCATGCCAGGCAGATGCTCTCTACTGAGTCGTACCCCTAGCCCCTCACTGTGGGATTCTATGAGAGTGCTGTACCACTGAGCCTCAGTCTAGCCCCTCAATGGGAGATTCTAAGCAGGTGCTCTACCACTGAACTACACTCTTACTGATCATATGAAGCTCAAGAAGAAGAAATACCAAGGTGTAGATGCTTCAGTACTTCTTAAGGGGGATCAAAATACTCACAGGAGGAAATATGGAGAAAAATGTAGACGAGAGACTGAAGCTGTCCAGAGACTTGGGGATCTATCCCACATACAATCACCAAATCCAGACACTATTCCGGATACCAACAGGTGCATGCCTTCAGGAGCCTCATATAGCTGTATCCTGATAGGCTCTGCAAGACCATGACAAATACAGAGGCACAGGCTTGCAGTCAACTATTGGACTGAGAATGGGGTTCCCAAAGGAGGAGTTAGGGAAGGGACTGAAAGAGCTGAGGGGGTTTGCAACCGCATAGGAAGAACAACAATATCAACCAATGAGATACACCAGAACTCCCAGGGATTAAACCACCATCCCAATAGTACACATGGGGCAACCCATGGCTCCAGCCACATATGTAGCAGAAGATGGCGTTGTAGGGCCCCAGTGGGAGGAGAAGACCTTGGTCCTGTGAAGGCTCGATGCCCCAGTGTAGGGGAATGCCAGGGCAGGGAGGCTGGAGGGAGTGGGTGTGTGGGTGGGTGGGAGAGCACCCTCATGGAGGCAGGATGTGGGGGATGGGATAAGGGGTTTCTGGAGGGGAAACTGTGAAGGAGGATAATATTTGAAATTTATCCTGTAAGGAAAATATCCAATAAAGAAAATGAAAAAAAAGTGATTTCAATGAAGTTTTACCACTGGGATGATAGTAATCAGTCCAAGTCAGTGCCAGGGATAATAAATCTTCCTTTGAGTCGTGGCTGAAGGATTTTCAGAGGCTACCAAGGTAGTATAAGCTACTTACTTATCTTTCCCTTGGCCATATCCCATAATTTAAAGAAAATACCCTATTGTTCATGACACCAAAGACTTTGGGCATAGGTCTTAGAGAAATCATTGTACAACTGTTATGGACAAACAAAAGAAAGTTATTCAAAATACTATCATTTCATTTTTAGACTCCATTCAATCACAGGGAGAAGCTAAATCCATGTTCCCAGGCCCTAGGGGAGCTGGGGACTTCCCAATAGCCGAATAGCTTCTATTGTAAGGAAACAGTTGTCTTAATCCAGACATCTCTGGGAAAGCTTGGACAGAAACTGTTGTCTGAGTCCAGACATTTCAAGGACAAGTTCTCCATCTCAGTAGCAAGGTCAAACTAAATTCATGTTCCCAGGCCCAGCAACCTACTCCTACCCTGACTGATGGAAACTAGCTTGATCAACTCCTTATGACAAAATGTGATTGAACGGACACAGCTCCCCAGCTCCCCAGCTCCCCAGCTCCCCCTGGCTTTGTGATATCAACCTTTAATTATGTTCTACATATTTCAGGATTCAGGGTTAAGTTCAGTTCTTAAGTCTGTCCTACCGCACTGATGGATCAGTAGTGACTTCATTATAAATTTTTGTCATCTGCATTGTCCTGGATTTAAGCAAACCTTGAAACAGAACTACCATGGAAGACTTCTCCCTGGGGTATGCCTACCATAGTTCTATAACATGACAGTCCATCTGTCAAGGGAGTAAAATATATACATATGTGTTCAGCTGTAAAGCTTAGGAATTACAGTGACCTGTGTGCAAGGTAAACCCACAGGACAATAGAGGTACTCATATCTTGTGCATGAACAACCACCTAATTATCCTTCAGGTTCACTCAAAGAAGGGAGTTTATATCTGAACTGTAAACCCACCCAATGACTTGTGGCTTGTGAGGTCACGGATCCTTGAGGAGAACCTACTACTGCCGCAAGCTAGTGTAATTCTCAATTTTATTCCAAATGTGTATTCTTATAGCCAAAGTTATGTGTAGTTCTCACTTCTCATGAGAGAAGCTTATTTTTGTAACAAATATTGATAATTATATAAATATTCAGCTGATCAAAATATAGAGAACTATTCAAACTGGGGTTGCCCTGGTCCAAGGCATACATAAAAACCCCAAATCCTACACCAAGCTTAGAGACCCTCATAGAAGAAGAGACAAAAGGATGTAAAAGCCAGATGCTTTAGATATCTGCAAGAGTGGTTTCTAAATACAACACGAAGCCATGCCCATGAAATCTTAACAATGTGCTCACTTAAATAAGATCTGTACATTGACATATCCGTTGACATCCCAACGTGAGTGGGAGAGATCTCACAGGGCCCCATCTCCAGTCGGAAAACTGCAGGCAATAAATAACTGTTAAGAGAGAGATAATCCATTATTTCCAGAGACGTTGCCCCCTGATAAGTTACCTAACCCAAGTGTTTACCCTAAATATATTTAAGCAACATGGGATGGACTCAAAAGTTTGTGCTTATATACATACACTTGTGTACTTATACATATTTATCAATAATTAAAGACAAGGGGAATGCGAAGCTAAGAGATAAAGTTGGAAGAATATGGGAGGAGTTGGAAGGGAGAGATTAGGTATAGAAATGGTGTAATACAGGACTCATGAAATTTTGAAAGCATAATAAGATGAATTTTATGATAAAGGTGTCACTGATCCATGGGCATCAGTACTGCCTATTCGCAATTTAACGCAGTCTGCTGGGCTTTCAGGTAGAATGTGCTGAACCACTTTCCATTAACAGAACTTTCAGGTGATTTACATAGATGTTGAAAACACTGTGCCTGCAGAAAGGAAAGAAATACATTCAATCTCAGGTTTCCAAATCATTTTGTTCCTGAATCTACTATCATTTGTAAGGGTGTAACATTAGTTTTCACATATACAGATACTTTATTTACTTCATAAGCATCATTCATGCTTCGTTTCAGGCTGAGTTTCCTACAGGAATGTTCTAGGGGAAGGAGACTTCCACTCAGCAGTCACAGTCCTGGGTAATTCTTAAAGTCAGCTTTCTGTTTGACTGACACTATCCCAGTTTATATTTTCCTGTTTTACACTGATTAGCAGCACGACACCACCAATGAGCCAAGATTTATTTCCTTACTAATAAACAGAAATAAAGTGATGACTTAGTCTCTTCTCAGTGTTGAAGCTAACATTTGGAGCTCAGTGAAAGCAGACATTTTCATATACTAGAGCAAAAATGGTACACGATTAAGAGTGATTAGCTTCCGTGCAGTCTTTCTGAGCAAACGATGCCAAGGAATTGTATTGCGTGAGGCTACTGCTAAAACCACAGACAAGTAAATCTAGAGACAAAACAATAGTGTTGTTTTAAGAGAATTTCCAAATACAGGTATCTTTTGTTAAATTTAGGAGTCACCTTTGTGTGCTGCACATATTCCCAATCTGTTCTGAACTTTGTTATAATTGCTCATAGATAGGGAAATCAGTCTGACCACATATATTCGTTTTATTTCTCTCTTTGACCTAATTTTTCTAAAACTTTCTCCTCCTACTCAGACTTGTGCTATTTTGAAGCATAGACACTTATCAAATATTATGCCTTCAAGATTTCATAAAGAAAATGACTGGTAAAACTGTTAAAGGGTTTTTAGGGGCAAGGACAGGCTAATCTCTGTGGAGTACTATGATTAGGATTGAAAATTCAGAGGCAATATTTACAGAGGCAAGCCCGAGGCTTCCTGTTCAGCATTACTTGTGCTGCGTTCTTCTGTCTAAGTTCATCTGATACTCAGAACACTGCCAAGGAGTAGATATAATAATTTCTTTTTAACAAAGGGAAACCTGACTGCTAGGAAATCAAACTGTTTGACAAAGGGCTGTACACCATACTCATACCATATATGTAAATGTATTTCAATATATTTTGTTGAAATATCATATATATGTATGTGGATAGTCTTAGTATATGTTATTAATAGGTTTTGTGGTCTTTGACATGTTTATCTAAATAATAAATGATTTTATATAAAAAACAAAATTAACAGAAAATGCTATAGTTATGATCCAGCAAATATGTGCAAACACCTTGTCCATACTGTTATTTGTTTTCTTTAAAATCGTTGAGTTGGGGCTACAGAGGAAGATCAGATGGCACAATGCTTGTTCAGCATTCATGAAACTCTGGCTTTAATATCCAGCAACACGTTTAAACTCAAAAACAACAACTCCAACGGCAAAGGGCCACAATGACATAGCCTATAACTGCAGCCCCTAAATGGAAAGAAAAGATCAGCAAAGTCAAGGGCACCCAGTGAATTCCAGACCAGACTGGGATACATTCGATTCTGCATCAAAAGTAATAACTGAAATAGAATACATTAAAACACCAATCATTAGCAATACCTTAGAGTGGGACAGTCTTTAAAATACAATTACAGAATTATAATTAGTCAAAATGCAATCCCTGGTATATGGAATCCGTAATGCAATATAAATGCTGTCTTGAAACAAACATTTTTCAGAAGACAAGGAGAGTACTCAGGGACACACTGGAATGTCAGGTATGTTCACAATGCCAGAAGCTACAAAAATTCCAGATTTCCTTTCATAGGTTCAGGGAAAATGGAGCCATGCTAACACAGCCTTGATTTCTGATTTCTAGCCTCCAGAATGCTAAAATGCCACATGTCTGTCTTATATGCCTCCCCAGTTTGATACTTTGTTAAATCCACTAATCTAGTACACTTGAAAATAGGTAATTGGCAGAATGATAGAAGGAGAGGTGTCCAAAGTGTAGTCAGCCTTCGTTAATAATGTCTACACACAGAGTCTACAGTTCTTAATTCTAACGACTTCGGATGAAAATAATTATTTGTAAAGGATTGTGTCTGTACTGAATATGTACAAATTCATATTCCTACTTATCTTCTGAACAATGCAGTATAGTAATTACTTACACAGTGTTTGTGTTAAAAATAACAGGATTTATACACTCATAAAATATGTACATAAGAATCTAACATGATGTCAAGTACATAAGAGCATCTTTGGAGGTGTAAATTAATACGTGAATGTCGTATGAAGCAAATGTACTTTAATCTGCTTTCTTTAGGTTCTAGGTGATGCAGGTGGATAAAAACTTAATTAGTAGACTCAGTATTTCCTAGTGTGTCGTCTGGGAGGTACATTGTTGGAACATTGCCACACCTTCTCAGGTATACATTGCAGCCAGCTCATCAGATAACAAGAGAACCTAGTAATTACAATAAAGGCCCCAGGGCTTGCAAAGCCTAAAATTGTTACTATCTACAATTTGTTCGTTCGTTCGTTCGTTTGTTTGTTTATTTATTTTTCCTTCAATGACATCCATGCCAAATTTCCAAATAAATGTGGGTTTACAAGTCAGACTTGATCCCAGATTCCTCGACTGTAATCAGCTATCATCACTCCTATTATTAAACATGATATAGGTATGTCACATTTCACAGGTTACTGGTAGCAGTAGTTTTTCTATAGTAATTAATGTATACATTTCTACATGAAAAAAGGCAAAGAGATTTGAGAGCCTTCTTGAAGTTGCATCAGCAAATAAACAGCATTTGCACACAAATGGATGGTTTTAAGATTTGCTATATTTCCACAATTTCATTTCTGAATACTGAATCCATAGATGAGTTTTACTTTTGACTTTATCCTCTTTTGCATATTTTCTGAACAGATATAAAATTAACAGAACAAAAGTGCGCCTTTGCAATAGCATAGTTTAAACAATATTAGCATATTTACAGGGTTGCCCAAGCCACCAAGCCATCTTATGTTAGAATGTCACCATAAAATAAATCCCACCAGTTGTGAGTCCCCATTTCCTGAAACCACTAATTTCCCATTCAGCAAGGAATTCTTTGTGAGACTTGGCATGACACTTAAGTGGTTTCAGAGAGCAGCATTTGTCCATTCAGTGTCCAACTGTATTGATAAATATCTCTTGATGGTTATGCCACATTTAATTATATGTTGACTGTGGTGTTTGATGTCTTAGGTGATATTAGCTATGTTTTCTATGACTATTGAGATACTTCAAAACCCTAAACCTTTCAGATTTCCTATTATCAGGTACTTTTTATCAATTGTTCTTTTCCCTAAACTGCCTTCTCTTAACTAGTCACAGATTTTTTTTTCAAATACTGTGTTCTTTTACCCTGTATGACTATTATTTCTGGTATGATGGAACTTCATATTGTAGTAATCAGCTTCCCTCCTCCTTCAGCCGATATTTCTTCTCATTACCAGCTTTCTGGAAAGCATTGTTATGGTGAGTGTGTCCGTATCACATAAACACTTCTGAAACAAAGAGAATCTTTTCAAAGATCTTCTAAAATTTATTCTTTTTATCTTTTAATTCCCTGGCTTATGTTAATATTTTAAAGTGTACTCTTTACAACCTTTCTTGAATCAGTTTCTTATTTTGAATTTCTTTGATACTCTATTTTCTGTCTTAGTAGATTTCTTTTTAATTAGCATGTATTCATTGTGCAAACTAATGAGTTTAGATATGACATTTTATACATATTAATAATATATATGTGTCCTTATATATTATATATCCTAATTGTGTGTAGTATTTATGATATTTGGCATTATTAATTAAAAGACTAATAGTGTTAAAGACTTGAAAATAGACTGAAATATTTTCAGCAAGCAAGATAGACAGAAAAAGTTATTGACGGGCAGAAGGGCAAAGTTGAACCCATTGGTAAATTGATTCACAATTTGATGACAGACAGAAAAGTAAGAAATAAACCCATAAACATCTTCAAGGAAAACATAGTTATGAATATCCATGAGATTTATTATATAATGTTGACAGGTATGGGAAAAATAAGAACGTTTCTTAATCTCTTTTTATTGGATATTTTTTATTTACATTTCAAATGTTATTCCCTTTCCCGGTTGCCTATCCATAAGCCCTCTGTCCCATACCCCTCAACTTCTTCTATAAGGGTGTTCCCCATCCCCAATCAATCCCCCTTCCCACCTCCCCCCCTGACACCTGGCATTTCCATATACTGAGGAGTCCAGGTTTGGCAGGACCATGGGCTTCTCCTCCCATTGCTTCCCAACAAGGCCATCCTCTGCTACAAATGCAACTGGAGCCATGGGTCTGTCCATGTGTAGTCTTTGGGTAGTGACTTAGTCCCTGGGAGCTCTGATTGGTTGGTATTGTTATTTATGGGTGTGTGTGTGTGTGTGTGCGTCTAAGTTTCTAATTTATGATCTCTTTAGACATACAAAATTGAAAAAGGTTAGTTACCCATGTTAAAGCACTAAAATCAAGAATGTAAAGGTGAAAATGTTAATTCTACAACTAGATCATAACTCACCATGTTTAAGAATTCAAGAGCCAGAAAATTCAGCTAAGAATTATGCTATAAATATGAGTGTGTATGAAACATACCTGTTCTTGCCCCTCTTTGTGATAAGTAAGTGTAAGTCCTATAAAACCCAATATTATGCCATCCCTACAGGATAACTTACAAAGAATATTGTGGGCTTATGTTTTTGAAAATGTTAAAAAATATATTTTTTATCCTACATCTTTTCATTTATTCTAAAATATCTCTGTTACAATGTTGATAGTGATACATATTTTAAGCACTGTAAGTAGGCAGTAGTCTGATGTGTAAATTTACAACTGTATTTATAGGATGTTTAAATTTCCTACAACCTCTTCTATTAGCTGTAATGAAGCACAGCAGCTTCTTGCCTTTGTCATTTATTACTTCTGAACTAAGACAACCTCTTTTCTACTTAATTCTAAGTCAACATTTTCTACAGGAAAAATAACAAATTAGAACTTCTCTGCTACAACTTAATATTATTTATGAAATTTACAAATTATTATTTAATCTTAACAAATCCAGATATACAAAGACACAATAGTACTGTCTAGGTTATTTTCCTTAGGAAAATGCTCACAAAAAGACACAATACAGCAAGAGACACAAAAACATGGTGGAATTCTCAAAAGAAATGTATGTTTGATCATTGCTGGGTTTATGTTCTCTGTGTTTGCCATTTCATTTTGTTCTACTTTTTGTGGAGTTTGTTCTCTCTCTCTCTCTCTCTCTCTCTCTCTCTCTCTCTCTCTCTCTCTCTCTCTCCATCATATATATATATATATATATGTATATATATAATTTCTCTTCACATAGTTTTTCCTTATATATCTAATGCAACATTGGAACATAATTGCAATAATCTTGTGTCTAACCACTTATGTAGGATCACGGGGAAAGCACTGTATGCCAAAGGGTGAATTTTTCATTCTCTACATCTATAATTTAGATCCTGTGTAATGGTGTGTCCTCTATTTTCATATCCTTTTTAGTCATTTATACTCAACAGATTTGGAAAACTGACATTTCCAAATTCTCCAAAAAATATAAATAGCATGTGTTCCTTCATGAACTTCTTATAATAATTCCATTAAAAACAAAGGAAAAAGGAAAAACATTGTACTAGTGAAGGAATTTTTAATATTTTTATGGTAGTTGATTCCAAAGAAGAACATTAAGGGAAATTTAAAACAAAAAAACATTCACACAAGCAACAGTTTGCTTATAGGGCTTCTCCCAACTTCCCTTCCCAGAGTGATGAGGAAGAAGACACACGTGACCAAGGGTTAATACGGTTGGCGGTCCACCGGACCGCATGGCAGAACTGTCTGTCATCTTCCTGTCGATGCTTCATGTTGCAGAGACACTTAGTTTCATGTATGTCCCGGAACGCGAACAGATACTTGAACATACTCCTGTTCTTACTATGAAGGATTTGGGAGGTGTGGAGGATGAATAAGATGCCATCAGAAAACCTGGGATATGGTTGTCTAAAATCTACAAATCCGTTGATAGTAGGAAGGCTTCAGTGTAGTGCTGGTAACTATGATGAGGGGAGAAAGTGGAGGATATCTAAGAAGCCATTTACAGGATACTCAAATTATTCATATGAAAGAATGCAAAAACATGGAAATATGAAATTGAATTTCATCAAGAAAAAGGAACTTCCTTCCAAAGTAAATCATTTGTCATGGCCACATTATCTGTCCTGGAAACCAACACTTTCTTTTTCCATACCGCATCTGACTCATTTTTTTCCTTTCTTTCCACTATTATCAACTCTTCTTATTCGCCTCCTTTCTTTCTAGTTTGGAGATGTATCTGCCTATCAAAGGCTGAGAGACTAGTATTTAATACTTTTCCACTAAATTTTACAAATAGAGTCATAATATTTTAAGACTGGAAAAAAATGGTATTTCTTATGTTTTAAAATAAGGTAATTGAACTAGGAAAAATCCTGAAAAAGAGAAGCAGCTTTTATATTTCAAAAATGTAATAAAATGAACATTTCCAGTTTCTGGGAAAATCTCAATATAATTCAGTAGAAGAACAATAATGGATATTATAAATATTTAGAGTATTTTAAATATAAATTTCTGATTTGATGAACTGATATTTCCATGCTATTTGATCAGGGAAAAATATTTTGTTTTATTTGAATTTCTGGATCCCATTAATGCTAAAGCCACTATCATTTTTAAAATGCATTAGCTAGGACCTCAGAAAGGTACTACGTTCTAAAGTGCTATGGGTACAGGAAGATAATCAAAGGCATCATCCTGAATTGACTTTTACATTGCGAGAAATTTACTGATCTAAAAATTTAACAAGAGGGAGACCAGCACATCTGCCCCTATAGAAATGATTTTTGCATAGTAAGTGTTGATCTGCATAACCACATGATGGTTGCAAGTGCTGATTACCAAATCTGAATCATCATTACTTAGCAAAGTTCTATAAATACACATGGCACCATGTAATATATTCAGCTGCACTAAATTAATGACAAAGTCCTCATCCCAAGGAGCTTGGTGTCTAAAACCGAAAAATGGCACAAAATACAAATATGCCAAAATACGGAGATCAAGGGAAATTGTCAGTGAAATAGTTTCAGTGGAAGATTTTTATGGTTTGAGGCAAATGATAAATTTAAGACCTACATTAAACTTGAATTTTAAATCGCTCATGCTCCAAGATAAGTATGGCTAAAAGATCATCTCCTGGATTCTTGGGATTGTGTGTGTGTGTGTGTGTGTGTGTGTGTGTGTGTAACATATATAATCTTCAATTTTTATCTTTAGAAATGATAAAATCAATATATTCAAAATTAAGTCTTTTACCCTTTCATGTTGTTCACATTTTTACAATCTGTTCTTGCCTTATAAAAATGAAACACTTTTTATCAATGACTACTAAAGACACTTTAAAGATTCTTTATGGTAATTATCATCTCTTAACAAATACCCAGTTCTGGTAATTACCGAGAATATAACAAATTCTCCAGTTTCATCTGCACTGTTTTATCTAAAGAATTACTGTTCTTTTCAATCTGTCTTTTAGTTTCTCCCTAATAGTAATTTTGTTAGCTTATCTAGTCAGTGGATATAGCTGTCTATTTTCTTTCTACCTTCTCTATTATTTTACATCTAGGCAGGAAACATATCTATATAACATTCTTAATGTTGCAGAGAAATTAAATTTGTTCTTGATGTTTATACCAATATTTGATAAAATTCTCCTGTCTTATGGATAGTTTCTGTCAGCCATCTCATTAAACTTTATCCCCTTACACCACCAGAACACAGGCTTAACCTCTGTAATACCCTTTCCTCCTCAATCTAAGGTGTAAACTGTTCCTTTACTCCAGAGATATGTTTCTGTTCTCCGAGAAAAGGTGGATCAGCTCTGCCCTAACGAAAGGATAATGTTTCTCCTATTCTTGAATGGCGACATAATACTCACTCCTGGGAAAGCCTCCCCTCTCCCTTCTGGGCCAGGGAGTCTTGAGTAAATAAGAGCAAGACTCGTTTGTTTTGTTTTGACTCTGAAGTCTCTCTTTGTAGGTGAGACTGCCTGGAAGTCATAATGATCCTCCTAGACCCTTCCATGACTATAGGGATAGGAGAATCAAACTAGCACTGTGCCTACCGGATACGATTTTAATCATGTACATTAAGTTCTCAATCAAATTGTTTCTAAGGTTTGACCCAGCCACATTGTAGCCTAACATTGGAGTTAATCATTTTTACATCAATAAATTTAGAGCTGTTTTTAAAATATGAATTATAAAGAATTATATTTCTAGGTACTTGAATATTTTACTTAGAATATCAGTAAAAAATTAAGTCCTAGGAGGATGGAGGTGGCATTTACCTTCCACATTCTGATCATGTCTATGCAGGTACATTATTATGTTAGTAATTTAAGCAGAGACAATATGATCATTTGTCAACCTTACGAACATAAATTATCCTGCGACAGGAGATTAGACTATTTGACCTGAAGTCCCTCTTCTCTCTTGAATAATTTCAAATGATTAGGGCACATCAGATATGGGGTACATACTGCACTCAACACAGTGATCTAGGTCTATGTCAGAAACTGGGGTATTTAGTGCAACCTTAGTGTTTGGAACAGTGGCCTAGCTTTATGGCAGACACAGGATGTATACTGTAGTCTCTGCACTCAAGGGAATTGCAATCTCAGAACTGTCACATGATGATTAAGAATGCAAAGCAAACCTAGGCTACATGTAAAGTTTTGGTGCAGCCTGAGCTGTAAAGGAAGATCATATCTCAAAAAATAAAAATAGAAATAAAAAATTCAACATTTCATCGTGAATTGCAAGAGACAATTCTCTGTTGAGGCCAATTCCATATAGAAATTGGTTTTGTAAGGCTGTCGTACAATAAAAACAAATGAATTGGGTAAGTTAAAATAATGAAAGGTTACCATCCCTCAGTTATGGAGCAGATCATTTCAAAATCAAGGTATCAGTATGGCTATCTTTCTTTGAACTATCCAGGGAAAAAGGTGCCTAATTTGTCACCCATGGTTTCTTGCTTTGATATTCATAATTTTGTCTATTTAAAAGCTATTCTGCCACTTAATCCCAATATGATAATGTTGGAAGGTGGAACTTAGGTGATGAAAGTGATAGTTTCTAAACCATATTGGTGTCCTCCTCATATATACCAAATCAGTCAGTAGCTTGATTTGGGTCTTAACAGCTTACAGAACAATGAGAGATAAATTTATGCTCATTATTAGTTATTTGTAACAATTATTCATTTTTCCAAAGCCTCAGTAGAATAAGATCTATTGGATGATATTCTAGTAACAATTAGAGACTTTTATATATCATTACCCTTGTCTGTTTATATCATCCTCCTCTTATGAAGTTGCATGTTTTAAATATGCTTGGCCCAGGGAGTGGCATTATTAGGTTTGGCCTTGTTGGAAGAGGCATGACCTTGTTAGAGTAAGTATGTCACTATAGAGGTTGGCCTTGAGATGCTCCTACTAACTATGTGAGAGCCGGGTGTCTCCTATCGGGCTTCAGATGAAAATGTAGAACTATCAGTTCTTCCTACAGCATGCCTACCTGGATGCTACCATGCGTCCACCCTGATGATGCTGAACTTAACCTCTGAAAACTAATACAGCCTCAATTAAACGTCTTTATAAGACGTGCCTTCGTCATGGTGTCTATTCACAGCAGTAAATGCCTGACTAACGTGCGATTCCAGTTACACTGAATCCTGACTTAGCTATTGTTTCATTTTAACAAGTATTTATATCTGCAACTGACCTATTTTATAGATAATACAAATTATATTTTACTATACTAGCAGAAGTTATGAACTC
This sequence comes from Rattus norvegicus, assembly GCF_021556685.1. Taxonomy (NCBI): domain Eukaryota; kingdom Metazoa; phylum Chordata; class Mammalia; order Rodentia; family Muridae; genus Rattus; species Rattus norvegicus. The sequence goes on from NC_141535.1 coordinate 14,805,454, forward strand.
TGCACACCATTCTTTTAGGGACATAAAGGAAAAAAATTAATCCATGACAAATGATAGCGGTTATTGGTTTGTTTTTGTAGCAGGACAATTATGCTGATAGAACACTACCATTGCAGGTAGGTGATCAAGGACATGAGAAAGAAACCTAAGAGTGAAGAAAAGCAAATAAATACTGCTATTGTCATGAATAGAACCCAGATAGTGAAACAGTGACTATTTCCAACAAATAACAATTTATCCATAATTCTCTCTTGTATCTGAATAAAAAGCATCTTCTCTACACATACTATCTAGCTCTGACAGGTCAGAAGTGATTGACATTAACAACATGACCTGGCTGGTTAAGAGGTGGTTTTATTTAATTTTTTTTTTATGAATCAATTAGTCTTTTTAAATTTCAGAGGAGAGAACTACTGTGCAAAATTGTTTTTACTCTAATGGAAATTATCTGTTTCACAAGATGAGGGAATTATGTAATTTTGATGAATGAATTGAAATGATATATCCCTCAATTTTACAGGATTAAAATTGATCTTCAGAATAACACAGACCTACCAGCTGAAACACAAAACCAAAGGTTTTGCTAAGTGGGAATACTGTCAAAGAAAAAATACAAAGAACACATGGTTAGAGAAAGACAAATCTTCCTCCCCATACAGTCTTAATGGGGATAACTGTCCTTTTCAAGGCACTAAACCTTTCCAAATATCAATTACCAAACATTATGTCATTGTAAAAGATTTCTTGTGATGATTCTATTTAGCAAATATGTGTAGGTATATTGTCTAGTAATTAGAATTCAATATTTTTTATGTGCATTATTATGGCTGTGAGAAATTTTTGCTCAAGATCATCTGAAGTAAAATTAGAAAAATCTAAAATACGATGAATTATTAAAGACTTTATGGGTGCATAACAAATTATACTTATAATCCTCATTCTTGGGACTTTCCTGCGGCAGAAGAGTTCAGTCTCAGACCAGTCTAGTTATACCACAGAGCGGTTGTCTCAAAAGAAAGAAACAAAATAATACATATTATCAATCTTAAGAAATATTTAGCAAATAATGTTATTTGCTTAGTTAAGTAATTTCATGCTGTGCTATAATTAAGTTTCCTTCTAGAGATAAAAGACTATTCTACTGCCCCTCTAGGCTGCCTTCAGATGATTTTCTAGATGCTTCCTTTTGTTCTTGCAATTCAGTGATGAAAAGATTTGAATGGACCAGTAAAACTGGCACCCTCCAGTTCATTCATTTAATCATAGCAGCTGAAGTTGACCTTGCATATGACCTCAGACCTAGACAGTGGCTTCTCTGGCATTCAGCTGATATTCTCTTTGTTCTACCTCTGTAAATGTTGTTACTTTTGTTTACAAAATACACATTATGTTGTTTTTCATATGTGTAATTATTCAAAATATTAACCATTCTCTTCCTCTGCATATATCTTCCCTCCCTAAATCATTCCCTCCAGCTAGGAAAGTTAGAGGATTGTGAACAATGGGAGTTTATCTTATCTACATTACCTTACTACTATGTGCTGCATTTACAGTAATGTGGATGATTGTTTAAGTTCCATTAAAAATCATTTATAGAAAACTAGGCTATAGTATAATGGAATATGAAGAGATGGTTTGGAGAAATGATAAGATTATGGCTATAAAGGCCTCGTGAATGGTGTCAGTGTGCATGTAAGAGAGTCCCTGAGTAGTTAAATTTCCCATATGAAGATAAAATAAAAAGAACAACCATCTGTAACCTAGAAATAGTCCTCCCTAGATGCCGAATTTGCCTAAGCCTTGATTTTAAAACTTCTTTGCCCTCAGAACCCTATCAATTCATTAATATTGTTTTGAAATATCTACTGTATGATACTTTGCTCCCATTAATCAGGGCATTAGAGATATTAGGTAGCTGTCATTAAAAATGCATGGAGAACAAGTGGTTTGGCCTTTGATTTGAGCTTAGCCATCGCCTTGCAGAAGAACGTACCTTATTTTTTTTAAAGACAATATAAGCACTACTGATTTTCTTGTGCAGAAGCCAGAGGATGGGCTCTTCACATCCTCTGTTCTTAGTGTTGTCCCTGGGAAAGGCAATAGACCAAGTGCAGGCAGAAACTGTGCTTCAGTCATTGATATATTCCCAGAACCATGGATAGTATTTGGCAAATAATCAGCACTTAATAAATATTTGTTAAAATAGTGTTATGTAGACGTACTGTAAAGTAGCCTTCGGCCAAAGTGATCATCACAGTATTAGGACATCTGTGCTGTTTTTTTATTTTCTTTCTTAAGAAGAGTTCACATTGATTTATCCTGAACTGTTATGCAAGCTGTAACTAAAAACAACAGTGCTTGACACTGACTATAAAAATACCACTGTACAGACTGTGTTATAAAAACCCAATATTGAAGCTCAAATCATTTATAGTGATGTCCATATTAAGTTCTCTCTACCTACGTTCACTAAGTGTTGAAAGATTTGTTTTTTTTACAATTTTCCTACAGATTTATTGTCCAGATGCTACTGCAAACGCTTCTCTTTCTAGGTCCCTGCTGTCTTTAAATGTCCCCAAATCAGACTGTGATTGTAGGACTGTGCAGTGACCCATGAATCATCCATTGGGTCATTCAGCACAAACATTTAGTTATTCTCTAACTTCATGTACGTGCAAATGAGGGTTAGCTTGACCCATAGGGACTGACCATATCTAGATTTTAAAGTTTCAAGTATAAAGCATTTACATATTTTATCACTGTCTCTTTCTAAAATATGGAAGAAACAGATTTTGAATTCCAGGTATTTCTTGAATTAGTGAATTCTTTAGCTATGTTTCTTTGGAAACTGGTGCTTTGTCATCAAAGATTGTTGCTGTGGAAGAGAAATCAAATATGTGAATATTGTTATATTTTATATAAAAAATTAGTCAATGGTCTTAGTAAACAGTTGTAATATCATATATCACATTATTTCTTTCATCATCAAAGATAACAACATCAGAATCTTTAAAATGTTTTCAGAAAAGTAGTGTGATTAACAATATGGATAGTTCCAGAGATTAGAGACTGTGGCACTATGGATGGAAGTGGACTGCTCTAATTCATATCTGGAAACCCCAAGAAATGTAAATGACTGTTTTGAGATTGGCCTATTAAAGTGCTAGCTGAATTTACCTGAATTCTTAAAGGCTAGGAACACACGTCCACAGCAAAAAACCAGTATAGATAGATGCTAACATAAAACGCAAATTGGATTAGGTTTAAAGAGCAAACAGCTACGTTGATACATAATTTTCTTAGACTTCCAGCATCTATACATGGAAGAACGTAAAATCGTGTTCCTAAATATCCAAGCTTGAAGCTTCTATTGCAATGATCCTAGAGGAATACAGTGGCTTTGTTTTACTTCTGACTTTATCGTGCACCCATCACTTGGCACAAAGAGATAAATAAAAAATAAGCATTATAGGTTCATTGTGAAATAACTAAATAGCATTGATGGGCCAAGTAAATATTTTTAAACTCTCACTTTCATTTTTATCTGATACTGATACTCACTAATCTATAAATGTGTTTCCCTTGAGATACAAAGCTTTGTCAATCCATCTTGAGTAATGCTAGACTTTCTCTCATTTTGGAATATAAATCAGAACAGAGGTATTAGATAGAAACCTTTCCAGCTCTCTATGTTTTCGATCAAGTTACCTCTCCTCTCAGAATGCCCACTTCTAGTTTTACAAAATAGGTTTTAAACAACTACACGACACACAGTTATGTGACTAGAGAAGAATACTGTGTTCTGGAGTGTGGCCACCTCTACTAGTGTGTTGATATAGTAGAAGTATCACTGGTGTTGAGTCTTCCTTGTGTCTAACATATGGGAGATCTATCTAAATATTCGGGTGAAGCCACCTTTATTTCTTGGAAAACAAGTCAATAGCCACAGTGGAGCCATGATTTACTAGGGTCTCACCATTTGGTGAAGCAGTACAACCACGATGCTCCAGCAGAATAATCTGTACTCTATCATTCTCTTTCTCTACTCGTCATGAACCCAATAAAATTGAGGCCCAAAGTAGGGTTGTCAAATTCAATTTCGCCAAATATGAAATGGGTTATATTTTTATAAAACTCATTTATTGCCTATTTGTGATTTAATGTCTGGCTATCTTGTATTTTCATCCAGCAACAGAAGCCCAGAGAGGCTAATTTGTTGCCAAAAATTACACACAGGACATATTTTAAACCCTTCCATTCTCCCCACAGTGTTAGGAGCCTTATTCTTATGGTTAATTTGGTTATATGTGATTTTAAAGAAAAATCATTTGGCTAGGAGGGGAGAAATTAAGCTAGAAATTAGTCTAGCTGATAATTGGAGTAGATTCCTAGATTGGACGGATTGTAAATAAGGTCAAGGCGAATGCTCCTGGAAAGCATTGACTCTGACTGGGACCTTAGGGCCCTAATTAGTTGGGCAATCTGCTTTGACATCAGGAGCAAAACAAAGCTTTAAAGCAAAGTTGGATTTTTTTTGTTTTGTTTTGTTTTGTTTTTTTGCAGTTAAAAATATCTTTATTTTTTTCCTTGTATTGGAAAACATTTCCTGAATTGGAAATAATGCTGCAGCTGAGATAGCTGTATACACATTAGACAATGCTTTTTAGGGGATGTCCTTGCTAAGGGGTGTTATTTACAAGGGCGTGCCCATGGTTCACAGAGAACCAAAGCTGAATCTGTCCTCTCTGGGGGGCAGACTATTTCTAATCTAATCTGTTTCCCTCAGCTTGTATAATGCATAAGCAGCCCTTGCTACCTTGCACAGCAATCTAGGAGCTCTGGTAATTAGATCACCTACAAGGTGCAATACTATCCAAACTTCTCTGGTCCCATTCTAACAAGAACAAAAGTAGCCTAGGAGGAGGGTATATGGGGGTTATGGATGGGAAACTGGGAAGGGGAATAACATTTGAAATGTAAATAAATAGAATCACCAAGAAAACGTATGAAAAAGTAGCCAAAAAGTAGACAGAGATCCAAAAAAGGAAATTTTGTAAGAGAAAAAAATTAGCCTATCCACTTAATTTAGACTTTGTCTTTCTATCATACAAAGCTATTTGTTTACTCATTTTTAGGAAGACCAGGGGGTAGGTTGACAAATATAGTCACCCACCTGCTGAGCACACTCAGATTTACATAAATGAAAGAGAGCAACAGAGGGGCTAAGTCAAGCTTAAAATATTGTACAAATTAAAGCAATATGTGACTGAGATGTCCAAACCAAGAGAATTGAAAACCATCACAAATTGATTCTCTGGATGATAGCGATCACAACTTTAAAAATAAACAAACAACAGCAACAGAAGAAAACAGATTTCAAGAAACATCTAACTTCATTGCTAAAAGTGTTAATATATTTTTAAAAAAGCCAACATAACAAAACAAAAACAACAGCAACAACAAAAAACCCTATGTACCTAAATGGATACCCTGATTTGACACCAGCCTCTAACAATGAGAGTAGAGCTTACATATTCTGACCTTGGATGTCAATAGATATCATGAGTGGCTGGTGAGATGGCTTATAGGGAAAGAACATTGAAGGGACCAGGCTAGGTTCCCAGGATGTACATGGAAGTTTACAGCAAACCTTAACTTCAAAAGCAGAGGATCTGCCATTTCTTCCTATTCAGGCAGCAATGCACACACATATATGCAAGAAGAGCATCCACACACACAGAGTGAAATAAATCGTTCTGTAATAAAACATTTTAAAATAAAAAGAGAACCACCTTTATCACCGCACTCTTACTCTTCTGAAGAACAGCTACAATTGTCTACTGTTTAGATTATGAACTGCTTTTGGTTGACATAGTAGACTCCCTTGAGCTGGCATCCTCTGACTCCCCGGCCTCACTTCAAGCTTCTCTTATGCCTTTCTTCCTTATGCCCCTCCCTATCCTGAATGTAAATTGCCCTCAATGTTGTCCTTTCTACCTTTGGAGAATACCTCTGTCTGTTTCCTCTTTCTCTTTGCTGTTGAATGGTCCATCTCTTTTTTTATAAATTCCTTCTTTTTTGTTCAATATTAGGATCAGTCTTTTCTTTATTTGTTACAAAGATCTCCTTCTTTGCTTCAACAAGATTTCCTATTTGCCATTTTCTTACATATTTGTCCCATTTACCAGATCCACAAACTAGGGAAAACTATGTATAGGAAAATCCAAGAAGCTTACTAATTCTGAATTCCCAGGAGCTAATATAATCTATTCCATAAAGCCAGTTTTAAATAGTCATTGACTGAATAAAAAAGAATATTTCTGCTTGGGCTACTAGTCTCAAAACATGCCTTTAGTTGGTTTCCATTTGTTTGTTTATGTTTTGTTTTCACACAGTCTTGCTCTATAGCACTGGCTGCCATTGGTTACACATGGCAATCCTCTGCTCCTAACCTCCCAGGTGCTTTGATTTTGGCAACATGCTATATCTCTAGTCTGAAAATGTCTTTCTAATAGGTTTCCAGCAACTAGCCACTGGCCAGAGAGCATACACTGGGAAACATCATTATCAACTCACATGATTTCTAATGCATGGAATCTGAGAATGAAGAATGGAGAAGAGAGAAAATGTATTCTGCACACCCATATAAGCTATCAGAGTCAGCTGTACATGCCGTATAAAGCGGAGGAGGCTGCACAATTGACAGAATACACACAAACCCTTGATTTATATGCTAAATTTGGAGTTCCTCTCTGACCAGCAATAAACAAATGATGAAACATTTTATAAAATTCAGACAGTACTCATATTGGTTTTGTATACTTTAAAAATATATTTCGCAATAATATAAGTGGGTATGAGATTCATAAGTGTAAGTCCGTGCAGAGTCAGAGGACTTGGAATACAACTGGGGACCTTAGTGTCCAGCGCGTACACACAGGGGGATTGGACACTGGGAGATTAGACAGAAGCCTGAAGAGGTGTTGGGTACAAATGTATAATCAGTACTATCAAAATATAAGGGTTTTTTTCCAAAAGTAGAACAATAACAATGGGGAGAAGATGCTAAGGTAGTCAAAATCCATAAGAGATTGATGGTTGAATGTGGCACAATCCCTTGCTGGGGAGTAATGGGAACAATGGGATTTGGAAGCGGGCTTGACTGGATTAAGAGTTAGGATTATTTTGAGGTTCTTGGAAAAATAAAACTAGTCATTTTTCTGAAGGAGGAAATGATATCTTCAGACATCTCATCTTGTTTTTAAATACATGAAGTTTTTATAAATGCAGTTTAAAAGTTAAAGTGACCCAAATGTTATGATCATCTACTCTTCCTTTATTTACTTTGAGAATCATGTTACTCTTGTCCATAGCTTCTTTTATTTGGTTTTTGTATTTTTCCCCTCTCATTAAAAATTAATTTTTGAAAGCAAGATATAATACATTCTTATGGAAGTGTCATCTAAACATTGTTTTAACTACATGCATTTATTATTTATATGTTTTCTGCACATAAGCATGCACATATGCATGCACATGAACATGCATACCATAGAAGTCAGAAGTGTTCTACCTAGGGATTGAATTTAGCTACTCAGTGTCAGCAACAAGTGCCTTCACTCATTCACTGGCCCTTAGTATTGCCTTCAAATATTCAATAATAAAAACACTTATTTTTAGGAGTATGCAAATTGTATTTTTGCCATATCAATTTTTCCTCATATCAATTTTCTTTTTCTTCATTCCATTTCCCTACACAAGCATACAGGTAGATAAGCATGTACATGCTTGCAAGTCTCAATTCAATCCAGAAGAATACCCTTAGGAAATCTATGTCCATTTTTTCTTCTCAATCTTAAAATCACTCTTAAACAGTTGTTTTCTTTGAATAACTGTCTAATGTAACATGCTAATGTTTTCCATGGAAACTCCAACATTTCCTGAACAGCTTCTACTGTCTTTTTCTTTTTTTTTTAACTTCAGGAACAGATGAGTTACGATCTTCAGTATCATTCTCTCTGTCTTTCTCTGTCTCTCTTTCTCTCTGTTTCTGTCTCTCTCTGTCTCTCTCTCTGTCTCTCTCTCTCTCCATCTTGTTCTCTTTCTCTTCCTTATTCCCTCTCTCTCCTCCTTTTTCTCCTTTCTACCTTCCTCCCTGTCTCCTCTTTCTTTTTATGATCACATATATACTGTGATTGTAGTTATATCTTAAATAAAATCCCATTCAGACAATGGGATTCCATCTGCATCTAAAATGCCATGTATCAAGAAGCACAAACTAATCTAGTTTCTATGATTGTGTGATAGTCTAGCTTCTGTGGAGGAGATGTTGGAATTATCAAGCTTTCCAGGAGCTAAAGTGTGAAACATATGTAAATTCTCAACAAAGAAGATTACTATTACTGATAACCAGAAGAAAAGATTAGGAGAAAGATAGCAAAAGATAGCAAAGATGGCCACCATAAATATGAATGCGTGTGTTGCATGCGTCACTTCAAGTGACTGCATTTATGGTTTTCTCTTTGTGCTTATGTGAACTGTACTCCAAGCTTTAGGATAGAAAAGCCATGTCTTCTCATGTGTGTCCTAATGTTTTGGCAGCATGGTGAACAGATATGAAGGCTTTATACATAAATACCCACTGAAAGAATTTTTAAGCCCTTATTAAATTTTTCTTCTTGTTGAGTTCTCATCAAAGCTGCAAAACTTTGCCTTTCCATCTAAGTATGTTGTACCTTTTAGTTACCAATATTTTTGCATAGTCAGTACCTAAGGATTCACAGAGGATCTCAATGTCAGGTTTCCCAGTCTTCAGAAAACGCAGGACAAGCAGACATCAGCAAATTCCTTCCACAAGGATGAGCTATTAAATAATATATATGTTTGGGGCCATAAAATTTCAGATACAAATACTCAACAAATTTGTAGCACCAAAGCAACCATAAATAATATGTAATTTGGGAAGGACAAGCTGACTGCATGACAGGCTTCTAATTAGCAGTTCAGGAAACAAGGCCTAAATCCTTGTACCTAAGAACTGGGCAAGTCCAGGCAAGTCCAGATCTTGGAAGCTGCCCTGCCACTTGGCCTGAGGCAAGGACAAGGGGTCAGCAGGAGTTTTCAGACTTCCTCAGCTACTTCTCAGCAAGTTTCAAAACCTTCCAAACAAGTTTCTAGCCACCATACTCGGTAATAGAAATGTCCCTAAAAATGGAACAAAACAAAGATCACCTACTCTAGAATCTAATTTACAAGACCTAAAAGCACATGTTGTTGTCTCCTTATCTTGATAATATGAGACCCCAGCATGCTGGACTTTTGCTGAAAAAAATACTCTGAGAGTTTACATACTATTTGAGTCAGAGGTATCATTCTTTAGCAAATCATGGATCCTTACAAAATGAGTAAGCATGGTTGTTTAGACAGTACTTGCTTATTATGACAAGTGAAAAGAAGTGTGATGTTTGCTGATCCCTAGCCATCCTCTAAAACAAGTCTTAGTTCATCAATGAATATCAAACTTATCACAAATATCAGGTTAGCAATGTCGTTATTTTTCCTGTTTATAATTCTTAACAAAGGTTTGTGATCAGCTCCATAAAACATACAGAGCAGGCTTAGAAACTGAGGAGTCAAGACTAAACAGCAATAGCACTGCTCTGCTATAGGAATTAAACACACCCTTATATCATGCCACTGTGTGTTTCCAGTCTTTAGTTATAATTTTACAAAATCTTCATATTAATGCTACAGAAATCCTGATTATAATGTGTTCTAAAAAGTTTATATTTAAAAATATGGTGGTTTGAGTAGGAATTGCCCCCCATGTACTCAGGTGCTCGAATGCTTGGTTTATAGGAAGTGGAACTATTAACAAGTGTGACCTTGTTGTACTGGGTGTGGTCTTGTTGAAGGAAGTATGTCACTGTGGCAGTGAGCTTTGAAGATTCCTATGCCCAATCTACACTCAAGATAAAACACAGTCTCTGCTGCTTGCAAATCAAGATGTAAAACTCTTATCTCTTTCCCCAGGACCATGAATAGCTGAATGTCCCTATGTTTCCTCTGGGTTGATAATATAGTGAACCTTTGAACTGTAAGCCAGCTGCAATGAAATGTTTTCCTTTATAAGAGTTCCTGGGGTCATGCTCTCTTCACAGCAATAGAAACTCTAACTAAGATAATATATATAACCCAAGACTTACCATTACTCATTTTATTTTATTTTTTTAGAAAAATCAAGTATAAAATTTTTGACATTATAATAGCCCTAAATCAGTTGTTTTTTCAGCCATCATCAGAAAGCCTTGCTCTTGCTCTAGATGGGACAAATTCAATGACCCACAGCTGAACAATGTGAAAGAGTGAGAGACTTTGGAACACTAATCCTAAATGGCATGTCTTCATCAAACCCCTTCCCTCAGACCTTAAGAAGCTATGTAGGGGACAAAAGAGAGAGAGAGAGAGATCATAAGAGACAGAGTGGATGGATAATCCAAAAAAGCAGTGTCTTTCCGACACAAAAGGAAAAGCACTCACACCTACACACGGAAAGTGTGACAGCATTCACAGCTCCTGCACAGGTTCAAAAAAGGCAAGATTCTAGTTCTGAGATGGGAAATGGGCAGGAACTCCCATTACTAACCAAGACTACTTTTGACTGTCAACTTACTTCAAACAAAAAAATTAATTTTGTTCAATGGATTCTTATGGAGTATATAAATTATACTTAAGTGTGAGCCTGATATCTAGCAGTAGATGACCAACACAAACTGACCTCAATAATATTTTTGTACATTATTTAGGCCACACATTGATCCATTTGGGAATTTATTTTTATCTTTTTATCTATTGGACTTTCGCTTGTAAATCATGATGTTCAATTATATAATTTTATGGGCTCTGTTTGTGTATGCATGAGTGTGTTGTGTTTTTGCCATTTATTATTCTGCTTTCATTCTATTGTTTCATTTATCCATTTATTTTGGCTTGTTGGTTTTCTAAGAAAGAGAGAAAGAGGTGGGAAAGATCTGAAAGGAGATGGGGAAGAGGAAATAGTAATCAAAATATATTTTAATAGATTTTCAAGAAAAGTCAAAACAAATTAACATTTCAGTTTTTAATTTATTAATACAAAAAGGTACAATTATGTTTAATAAAGGAATGAGAAAAGAAAAATAGAAGGACTAGACAAGAAGGAGAAGGACAGAATATGCTTACATGTCTCCATCTGTTTAAATTAGTGTTTTTGGCACTGTGTTGGGACATTAAGTCAAGGTATTGATGATGGTACCTTATGCTACAAGGTTTCTGAAAATATTTGTTAAAAAGATTTGACTTGATTTCCTGTTTCTGCTAGCTCCCTGAGCTGAACTGGTCCCACAGCTCTCTGTACCCAAATTCTATTGGGGAGAGACCTGGACTCTCAGAAGTGCGGACAATCCTGAGAGCTCAGGGGAGACCTCCACTTCTGTTCATATTCCTGGCCCAAGAAGAACCAGCCTAGTTCCCTCTGAATACAGGAACATAAAAACAATCAGCTGCAGGAACCTTCCAGTTACTGCCTGCACCCAGAGCTGAAAGCCAGTCACCAGGAGTGCTGACACACCTAAGAGCAGTTGTAAGACCAACTTTTCTGCTCAAAGTGACCCTGGACTCAGGACATACAAAGGCAGGAACAGTCTAGGAAAGGACACTTCTGGTTTCTGCCTGCAAACAGAGCTGAAATGGTCCCATAGCTCTCTATAACCAAATCCCTTGGGAGAGGGAGCTGGACTCTCAGAGCAGAGACAATCCTGAGAGCTCATGGGAGACTACCACTTTTGCTCACAATCCTGACCTAAGAGGAACTAACCTAGTGCCCTCTGTGCCCTCTTAGTACAGGAACCTAGAGGCAGTCAGGGGAAGGACCCTTTCTGTTTCTGCCTGCACACAGAACTGAAAGCCAGTCACCAGGAGCACTGACACACCTGAGAGGACAGGTAAGAACAACACTCCTTCTCCAAGAAAACCTCCTGGAGGCTTCAGAAAACCAAACCCAGGAACAGTCTGGGAAAGGATCCTCCAGTTGTTGCCTGTACCTAGAGCTGACCCAGTCTCAGAGCATTCTGTTCCCAGATCTTACTGAAAGAACACAGGTCTACAGGAGTGCTGACACACAGGCTTACAGGAGGGTCAAGCCACTGTCAAAAACAGTAAGGCAAGGTAACACCAGAGACAACCAGATGGCAAGAGGCAAGCACAAGAACCTAAGCAAAAGAAACCAAGACTACTTGGCATCATGAGAGCCCAATTCTCCTACCAAAACAAATATTGGATATCCCAACACAGGTAAACAACACAGCCCTTAAAAATGAAACATAAAAATCCTTAAAGGATTATAGAAAATATAACCAAATAGGTGAAGGAATTGAACAATTCCATTCAGATTTTAAAAATGAAACAGAAAAAATAAAGAAATCACAAAGGAGGACAACCCTGGAGATAGAAAACCTAGAAAAGAGATCAGGAGTCAAAGACACAAGCATCATAACAGTATACAAGTGATAAAGGAAAGAATCTCAGGGGCAGAAGATACCATAGAAAACATTGACACAACTATCAAAGATAATATAAAATGCAAAAAGCTCCTAAGCCAAAACATCCAGGCAAACCAGGACACAATGAGAAGATCAAACCTAAGGATAATAGGTATCAAAGAAAGCAACAACTCCAAACACAAAGAGCCAGTAAATATCTTCAACAAAATCATAGAAGAAAACTTCCCTAACCTAAAGAAAGAGATGCACATAAACATATAAGAAGCCTACAGAACTCCAAATAGATTGGACCAGAAAAGAAATTCCTCTTGTCACATAATAGTGAAAACACCAAACAAGGAAAAAATATTAAAAACAGTAAGGGGAAAAGGTCAAGTAACATATAAAGGCAGACCTATCAGAATTACACCAGACTTCTCACCAGAGAATATGAAAGCCAGAAGATCCTGAACAGATGTCATACAGACCCTAAGAGAACACAAATGCCAGCCCAGGTTACTGTATCCTGCAAAACTCTCAATTAATATAGATGGAGAAACCAAGATATTCCATGACAAAACTAAATTTACACAATATCTTTCCAAAAATCCAGCCCTTCAAAAGATAATAGATGGAAAACTCCAACACAAGGAGGCAAGTTACACCCTAGAAAAAGCAAGAAAATAATCTCATTGCAAGAAACCCAAAAGAAGGAAGCCACACAAACATTCTTCCACCTCTAACAAAAAAATTAACAGGAAACAACAATCACTATTTCTTAATATCTCTTAACATCACTGGACTCAACTCCTCAATAAAAAGACATAGACTAAGAGAGTGAATATGTAAAAAGGACCCAGCAATTTGCTGCGTACATGAAGCACACCTCGGTGACAAAGACAGATACTTCCTCAGACTAAAAGGCTGCAAAAAATTTCCGAACATATCATCCCAAGAAACAAGCTGGAGTAGCAATTCTAATATTGAACAAAATTAAATTTCAACCAAAAGTTATTAAAAAAGAAAAGTAAGGACACTCCACATTCATCAAAGGAAAAATCCTCAACAATGAATTCTGAATCCTGACTATCAATGCTCCAAATGCAAGGGCACATTCATAAAAGTAATCTTACTAAAGCTCAAAGCACAGATTGTACCTCACACAATAATAGTGGAAGATTTCGACGCCCCACTTTCATCAATGGACAGATCATGGAAACAGAATATAGAGACATAGAGAAATTAAGACAAGTTATGAACCAAATGGATTTAACAGATATTTATAGAACATTTTATCCTAAGACAGAAGAATATGCTTTCTTCTCAGCACCTGATGGTACCTTCTCCAAAACTGACCATTTAATCAGTCACAAAACAGGCCTCAACAGATACAAGAAGATTGAAATAATTCCATGCATCCTATTATATCATCACTGACTAAGGCTGGTCTTCAATAACAACAAAAATGACAGAAAGCCCACATACATGTGGAAGTTGAACAACGCTCTACTCAATGATAACTGGGTCAAGGAAGAAATAAATAAAGAAACTAAAGACTTTTTAGAATCTATTGAAAATGAAGGCACAACATACCCCAACTAATGGGATCCAATGGAAGCAGTGCTAAGAGGAAAATACATAGCTCTGAGTGCCTCCAAAAAGAAACTGGAGAAAGCACACATTAGCATCTTAACAGCACACCTAAAAACTCTAGAACAAAAAGAAGCAAACACACACAAGAGGAGGAGACTGAAGGAAATAATCAAACTCAGGGCTGAAATGGAAAAAGTAGAAACCAAAAGTCCTATATAAAGAATCATCCAAACCAGGAGCTGTTCTTTGAGGAAATCAACAAAATAGATAAACTCTTAGCCAGACTAACAAGAGAGCACAAAGAGTATATACAAATTAAGAAAATAAGAAATGAAAAGGGAGACATACAACAGAATCTGAGGAAATTAAAAAAAAAACCATCTGATCCTACTACAAATATAGATTCAACAAAACTGGGAGTCTGGATGAAATGGACAATTTTCTAGACAGACATCAGGATCAGAAAAAGTATCTAAGCAGTCCCATAATTTCTAAAGAAATAGAAGAAATAAAATTAAAATTCTCCCAACCAAAAAAAGGTCCAGGACTATATTGGTTTAGTGCAGAATTCTATCGTACTATTATAGAAGACCTAATACCAATACTGTCCAAACTATTCCAGAAAATAGAAAAAGAAAGAACATTACCCAATTCCTTCTATGAAGGCACAATTATGCTTATACCTAAACCACACAAAGACCCAACAAAAAAAGGGAATTTCAGACAAGTTTCCATTATGAATATGGACAGAAAAATACTTAATAAAAATCTCAAAAAACAATTCTAAGTATACATCAAAATGATCATCCATCATTATCGAGTAGGCTTCATCCAAAGGATGCAGGGATGGTTGAATATATGAAAATCCATCAAGGAAATCTACTATATAAACAAACTACAAGAAAAATCCACAGGGTCATCTTATTAGATGCTGAGAAAGCATTTGACAAAATTCAACACCCCTTCATGATAAAAGTCCTGGAAAGAATAGGATTTCAAGGCCCATACCTGAACATAGTAAAAGCCAAATACAGCAAACCAGTTGCTAACATTAAACTAAATGGAGAGAAACTTGAAGCAATCCCACTAAAATCAGGGACTAGACAAGGCTGCCCACTCTCTCCCTTCTTATTCAATGTAGTACTCAAAGTCCTAGCCAGAGCAATCAGACAAGGAGGTCAAAGGGATACAAACTGGAAAGGAAGAAGTCAAAATATCATTATTTGCAGATGATATGATAAAATACTTAGGTAACCCCAAATGTTCCACCAAAAAACTACTAAGCCTGATAAACAACTTCAGCAAAGTAGATAGGTATAAAATTAACTCAAACAAATCAGTAGCTTTCCTCTATTCAAAGGATAAATAGACTGAGAAAAATAGTAGCAGATGACACCTTTACAATAGTCATGAATAACATAAAATACTTTCATGTGATTTGAGCCAAGTGAGTGAAAGATCTCTAGGACAAGAACTTCAAGTCTCTGAAGAAAGAAATTGAAGAAGACCTCAGAAGATGGAAAGATCTCCCATGCTCATGGATTGGCAGGATTAATATAGTAAACATGGCCATTTTACCAAAAGCGATCTACAGATTCAATGCAATCCCCATCAAAACACCAATCCAATTCTTCAGAAAGTTAGACAGAACAATTTTCAAATTCATCTGGAATAACAAAAAACCCAGGATAGCTAAAACTATCCTCAACAATCAAAGGACTTCTGGGGGAATCACTATCCCTGAACTCAAACAGTATTACAGAGCAATAGTGATAAAAAATTGTATGGTATTGGTACAGAAACAGGCAGCTGGATCAGTAAAATAGATTTGAAGGCCCAGAAATGAACCCACATACCTCTGGTCACTTAATATTTGACAAAGGAGCTAAAGCCATCCAGTGGAAAATAGATACCATTTTCAACTGATTCAACTGGCTATCAGCATGTAGAAGAGGGCACATCCATCCATTCTTATTACCTTGTACAAAGCTCAGTGGATCAACGACCTCCACATAAAACAAGATATACTCAAACTAATAGAAGAAAAAGAGGAGAAGATCCTTGAACACATTGGCACTGGGAAAATTTCCAGAACAAAACACCAGTGGCTTATGGTCCAAGATTGACAAACAGGACTGCATAAAAATGCAAAGCTTCTGTAAGGCAAGGGACACTGTCATTAGGTCAAAATGGCAACCAACAGATTAGGAAAAGATCTTGCCAATTCTATATCTGATAGAGGGCTAATATCCAATATGTACAAAGAACTCAAGAAGTTAGACTCCAGAGAGCCATATAACTCATTAAAAAATGGGGTACAGAGCTAAGCAAAGAATTCTCAGCTGAGGAATATCAAATGTCTGAGAAGTACTTAGAGAAATGTTCAACATCCTTAGTCATCAGGGAAATGCAAATCAAAACAACCCTGAAATCCCATGTCATAACAGTCAGAATGGCTAAGATCAAAAACCTTGGTGACAGCAGATGGTGGTAAGAACATTGAGAAAGAAGAACACTCCTCCGTTGTCGATGGGATTGCAAACTGATACAACCATTCTGGAAATCAGTTTGGAGGTTCCTCAGCAAATTGGACATTCCATTTTCTGAGGACCCAGCTATGCCACTTCTGGGCATATACCCAAATGATACTCCAACATACAACATTGACACATACTCCACTATGTTCATGGCAGTCTTATTTATAGTAGCTAGAAAGTGGAAAGAACCCAGATGCCCTTCAACAGAGGAATGGATACAGAAAATATGTTTTATCTACACAATGGAGTACTACTCAACTATCAAAAACAATGATTTCATGAAATTCATAGGCAAAGGTTTCAACTAGAAAATATCATCCTGGGTTAGTTAACCCAATCACAAAATAACACACATGGTATGCACTGATTGATAAGTGGATATTAGTCCAAAGATTGAATTACTCATGATACAATTCACAGACCACATGAAGCTCAAGAACAATGACGACCAAAGTACAGATGCTTCACTCCTTCTTAAAAGGTGGAACAAAAATATTCATAGGAGGTGATATGGAGGCTAAGTTTGGAGCAGAGTCTGAAGGTACAGCCATTCAGGACCTGCCCTACATGTGGCCTATATAGATACAGCCACTAAAGCTAGATAAAATTGATGAAGCTAAGAAGTGCTTGCTGAGAGGAGCTGGATACAGATGTCTCCTGAGAAGGTCAGCCAGAGCCTGTCAAATACAGAGGCGAATGCTAGCAATAAGCCACTAAACTGAGAGCAGGATCCTTGGTGGATGAGTTAGAGAAAGGATTGAAAGACCTGAAGCAGTTTGCAACCCCACAAGAATAATATCTGAGAGACACATCCAGAGCATGTCCAACACAGAGGTCAATGTTAGCAGCAAACCACTGAAACAGGACCCCCTTAGGGGAAATTAGAGGAAGGATTGAAAGAGTTGAAGGGGTTTGAATCCAATAAGAACAACAATGCCAACCAACCAGAGCTTCCAGGAACTAAACCTCTACTGAAAGATTATACATGGACTAACCCAGGGCTCCAGCTGCATATGTAACACATGATGCTCTTGTTGGGTTCCATGGGCAGGAGAAGCCCTTGGTCTTGCCAAGATTGGATAGCCATTGCAGGGGAATATTAGGGGGTGTTATTTGGAAGGGGGCGTTTGGGGAGGGGAACACCCTTATAGAAGAAGGGTATGAGGGATCAATAGGGGTCTTATGGACAGGAAATCTGGAGGTGGAATATCATTTTAATGTAAATAAAAATTATCCAAGTTTAAAAAAAAAAAGAAAAAAATTGCATCGTAAATTTGATATAGGGAGTTTCCACCTCTGCATATTTTACACTTTAGGCTTGTTTTTCTCAACGAACTAGAAGCAAACAGATGCCTGTGGTCCATGATCATGGCTGTGGAAAGCTGCTAATCATAGGTATGAAAATAGAATCGTGTACAAGTAAATACCTGGAGCCTTCACGGGGCCTCCCTCTACTAAATGCCCCGAAGAAGGATGAATGAAGACGCGCCAATGTCCTCAGTAGTCCACAGAGACTTAGAACTCTTGAGTCACTTTCTGGGTTGTTTGTCTGGGTTGGTTCTTCTGAACTGAATAACTTTCTTAGTCACTAGAGGAATTACCTGAATGAAAATGGAGGAAAAGAAACCAAAATGCTTGGAAGTTTCCTTTCTTGTTGTTCTTGTTGTTGATGTTGTTTGCATGTTTAAAGCCTTTAGATTTGCCTGATTTGAATGTGACTGGAGACATTCCTGGCCCATTCTCTTTACACCCCTTCCCCTGTGAGGGTTTTTCCACACTGGTTAGTAATGTCTATATTCTGCTTGAAAACCTAGGCAATAATCCCATTCTACAGCAGCGGCGACCATAGGCTTTTCTCTTTAGTTGAAAATCCCTGCCCTTTTTGGAGGTCTCTCTTGCTTTCTGTGGAAGTAATTTGTGAATTCTCCTCTCTCTTCTATATGGGAGTATGTGAATAGAGTTATGCAGGCTCTCCATGTTTTCTCATGACGTGTTTCCATGTATACACCTGGTTTCTGTCTCAGAGATTTTTCAGTTTCACATCAAACCTGTGCACTCCATTGTCCATTACCAAACCTGAACCAAGCGCTCTCAGAAAGGTTCTGTGCAAGATGTAGCAGGTGTTCTCTCTAACCACAAATTCCTTTCATAAAAGCTATGTGGTGCACAAAGATCCTTAGGAATGGAGGACAGTACTGGCCTCATAATTTCTGGGTAAAATTTTAAATCTACTTATTTGACTACTAGCTTAGCTGTATAGGAGTCACGTGAGTGATGAGTGCAAATATGTTTTGTCATTTTGATTGCATTAACTTTTAGTGTGTGTGTGTGTGTGTGTGTGTGTGTGTGTGTGTGTGTGTGTGTGTGTTTTCACGCGTGCTCACCCGTGTGCATGTACGTTTTCCTAATGTTTTCTTCTGAGGTTCTACTTTTAAGGTCTATGAAGCTATGGGCACATTTAGTCTTCTTAACTCCAGCATAGAATTTGGGGCTATCTGTTCACCTAATTTTAATGCCCTACCTGTTCTTGCAAAGAGAGATATGCTAACAGACTCTTATGTTATGAGGCAGCAAATGTCAAGACACCCTTTAATAATTTTGAGATAATTGCATGCAAATGCACTAAACTAAACTAAATAATGACATGTTTTTCATAGAATGACAACAATGTACATTTGCATGCACAGGGCCACATCTTCACTAACATTTTGTTACTTAAATGTTTCTAAATTTTTTCCTGGTAAAAACATGGGTTGTTACTTTGTTGTTTTAATAATCATTTTCTAGTTGTTTTGGAACATATTCCTATGTTTGTTAGTGATCTCTCTAATTTCTTTTCTATATAGTTTATGTTCGTTGCCTTGTTTAAAATATTCCATTGTATTAAGACGAAGTCAACAAATAAAATAATGTATATTCAGCATCAACAATATATCTATGAGTTCCTAATCTTTCAGACTGCTTTCACATATCACAAATACCCTTCCTTAATATATTTTTACATATTTATTTCTCAATTTATAATTATCTTGACATAGGTTTTAGGTTTTCAAATTTTAATGTCAGCACTGGTGAACAGAGGGACGTAGATCTCTTTGGGTTCAGACACAGCCCATCTACATAGTGAAGGAAACCAAATAGGGTTTGAATAGGGGTTTGAACCCCTATTCAAAATGAGGAGGAGGACTTACAGGGACATGGGTTTGTGATATTGGAGCTGATATAAGAAGAAAAAAAGTAAAGTTGTGTTCAACTTTTATGGAAATCATGTACATCAGTAGGCTCAGCTTTTCACTTATGTGCACATATTTATTAATAACCATGAACATGTGAGTATGACTGGAGGATTAAAAATAATATATAGTAAATAAGGTCACACATATATGATCTTTAAGTAAGAAGGATCAGATCACACAGACAAGGGAAATTATTCTCTGTGACCATGTCTCTGTCTCTGTATCTGTCTCTGTCTGTCTCTCTCTGTCCCTCTCTGTCTCTGTCTCTGACTCTGTCTCTCTGTCTCTGTCTCTGTCTCTGTCTCTGTTTCTCTCTCTCTCTCTCTCTCTCTCTCTCTCTCTCTCTCTCACACACACACACACACACACACACACACACACACACACACACAGGTAAAAATTTACTCTCACTTTAGCAAATTTTTCCAAGTTGTTTGTGGGATATATTCCTTCGGGAGGCAGAGTGAACAAAGCACTTTCTGTGATCTGCTTCACTGTAGAATGTTCTGAGGATGTCATAAATGCTCAGCAGCAGCATCTGGAACAGAGAGCTTTACGTTAGGAAGGGAAGCTTACATCCAGCCACTAGATGACTAGAAGGGATGACCTGAATATTAACATAGGGGTATTTGCAGCAACCACAAATTGAGATGATAGTGGTATGAATTTACTTGCAAGGATGAAAGGAAAGAGGTATGGCACTTTCAGTGAGTATGGAATCATTTGAGGGACATTTTTTTTTGCCTAGACAATAAAACATGATATCTCAACTTGTATAGTCTATGTTTTCGATATAAAAGTGAACCAGCAGCTAGATACAGTGTGCATGCAGACTTAGAGGACATAACAAGTTCTGCTGTGAGCTGTTTCATCATGACCAGCATTGCCGAGGTTTGCTGCTTCAGGATGGGGTTCAGAGAGAATTTTGTTTTTACTGCTTATGTCCACCTCCATGAAACATTTGTGCCTGCATAATTCCTTCAATCATTACTTCTTCAGTGACTCAGCATGGTAGTGATAATGACCATGAATTGTTTTTAGCTACTATTAATGATAAGTCTTATTGTTTGAGACCAAGCTAATTTAGTTTAAGCCCCCACAAACCACATTGTGTGAATCACTTGATTCTCTGAAGATAATGAACACGTGGATTAGAGAATCATGGTCTCTGACATGGGTTAGTCAATGTAGCATCTGTGCAATGCTGTCCTCATTTCCCAGAATGATTTTAGTGAACTATATTATTAAAATAA